>NC_140595.1:427724616-428019616 GCF_964204655.1 Triturus cristatus
AGAAACCGGGACCATCGCCACTGCCATCCCTGACGGCTACAAGATCCAGAGAAAGGACCGCCCACACCGCCCAGGAGGGGAACTCGCCATGGCACACAAGACCCCTTTCCGACTCTCCACATCGAGCACGAGTGACCCCCACTCCAACACAGAACACCTCCACTTCCAGATCCACACCAGCCCCAGGACCACGCTACGCGGCACCCTCATCTACAGACCACCAGGACCTCACACCCAGCCCGCAACCACCATCGCCGAGCTCGCCACACCCCACGCCATCACCTCCACGGACTACATTCTAATCAGGGACCTAAACTTTCACCTGGACAACAGCAATGACCCCGACTCCACCACTCTCCTCTACAACCTCGCAAACCTAGGACTGAAACAGCTAGTCAACACGCCCACCCACAGAGCAGGTCACACCCTCAACCCCATCTTTGCGGGAGGATCAAACATCCATTTCAGCCACACCACCCAGCCTGCCTGGACGGACCACCACTGCGTCCATTTCACCTTCAACTCCTCCACCGCACCCAAGCCCGCTCCTTGCCCACCACAATGGAACTGGAGTAAGGTCACAGAGGAACACCTCCACTCCGCCCTCCTCCAAGACCCCCCCTGCCCCACGACTGATACCAACGCCGGAGCCAGGGAATTTCATTGCTGTCTCCTGCTGCACTGACAAGCTGGCACCCGTCCGCCAAACAGCGCCCCCTGAAGGCCGCCTGGTTCACCACTGAACTTTACGAAGCGAGACGCTCCTGCAGTCGCCTAGAGAAAACCTGGCGAAACCAGAAAACCATGGAAGCACGGAACAGCCACAAGAGCGCCCTGAAGGAGTACCACCAGCGCATAAGAGGCAAGTTTCAGACCAACGCGACCAACGCCAAGGAACTGTTCAACGTCATTCAAAAGTTTGCAAAGCCCACCTGCTAGGCCACAGACATCACACCCTCCCAGGAACTCTGCGACGAGCTCAGTTCCTACATCCATCTGAAGTTCAAGGCCCTCTACGACAACTTTAGCGAACAAGCGCTGGACAACACCCCCCTACCTAGCGCAGCAAATAAGCCAACCATCACGTCATGGGACCCCACTACCAGCGAGCTCCTCACCGCAACCATGAAGGAAACTCACTCAGGAGCCCCAACGGACCCCTGCCCACCCCATATCTTCCACAGGGCCGCCGCCACCATCGCACCCGAACTAGGACGGACGATCAACACCTCCCTCAGATCCGGCGCCTGCCAGGATGACTGGAAACGGGCGGAGGTGAAATCCTCCTCAAGAAACCTACGGCAGACCCAACAGACTTGAAAAACTACCGACCCATCTCTCTCCTCCCCTTCACAGCCAAAGTCACAGAGACTCGTGAACGCCTAGCTGACCGCCTTCATCAAAGAGAACTCCATCTTAGATACCTCCCCGTCAGGTTTCCTTAGCAACCACAGCACCGAGACCGCCCTCCTCGCCGCCACGGACAACATCCGCATGCTGCTAGACCAGGGACACACTGCGGCCCTCATCCTTCTAGACCTCTCCGCAGCCTTCGACACGTCTCACACTGCACGCTCGCAGCCAGACTCCGTGATGCAGGAATTCAAGGAACCGCCCTTGACCGGATCCAATCCTTCCTCTCCGGTAGAACCCAGAGGATCAGACTCCCTCCCCCCCACCCCCCCCCCTGACCTCCCACCCCCCCCCCCCCCCCTGCCCAAACCCACTGACATCAACTGCGGAGTACCCCAAGGATCTTCGCTCAGCCCGACGCTTTTCAACATCTACATGGCCCCCCTCGCCGCCATTGTCAGACAGCACGGGCTCAGCATCGTATCTTACGCAGACGACACCCAGCTCATCCTATCACTCACGAAGAATCCCGAAGACACCAGACTCTGCTTCCACGAAGGAATGCAGAACGTGGCAGCCTGGATCAAGGACAGCTGCCTGAAACTCAACTCAGAGAAGACCGAAGTCCTCATCCTCGGACCGTGCACCTCCGCCTGGAACAACACCTGGTGGCCCTCCGCCCTCGGTAACCCACCAACCCCTACAGACCATGCTTAGAACCATCCTCAGCTCCTCCCTCTCCATGACCCGCCAGATCAACGCTGTCGCGTCCACCAGTTTCAGCTGCTTTCGCATCCTCCACAAGACCTTCAAATGGATCCCCCCCGAATGCAGAAAGACTGTCACCCACGCACTCATAACCAGCAGACTGGACTACGGCAACGCACTCTACGCCGAAGTCAACAGAACTCTTCTACACAAACTCCAAACCATCCAAAACGCCGCAGCCAGACTCGTCCTCGAGACACTGTGTCACGAGCACATGACCCAACACCTACGAGGCTACACATCGAGAAGAGGATCACCTTCAAACTCCTCACTCTCGCCTACAAATACCTCAACAGCGGACCCAAATACCTCAACGACAGAGTGTCATTCCACGTACCCAAGAGGAACCTCCGCTCCGCCGACCTCGTCCTGGCAGAGGTCACTCGCAGACACAGAACCAGCAGGAGAGCCTTCTCCTACATCGCAGCCAAGACCTGGAACGAGCTCCCTGTGAATATCGGACGCTCCCCGACCCTGCACACGTTCAGGAAGGACCTCAAGACCTGGCTATTCAACTGATCCGGAGCCGCTCCCCCCCCCCCCCACCCCCCCAAGCCCTTGAGACCCTCACGGGTGAGTAGCGCACTCTACAAACCCTGATTGATTGATTGACCCCACATATTACATCATTGATATCTTCTATGGCCTCATTGATATCACTACAACATCTACAGTAAAATTCTTGATGCGAAAACTGCATGGTGGAGGTGCGTGTTCAGTTACTTTAGGGCATGAGTTATAGTTACTTAAAATAACTCTAACAATAACCGCTGAATTTCTGTGGTTTTGTACGTGTAAATTCAGAACCAAACTATAATATTCCTGTAAACCTTTGACTTTTTTTAATGAATATATACACATACATACCGCACCACAGACATTTGTAAGTTGGATGTGATGGAAAAAAAAGCCAATTTCATCACTGTCAAAACTACAAATGTGTCTGTGGTGCTGTAGGCAGGTCAATTTATTGCCATACTACCACACACGGTTAAAAAGGCCATACACAATTAGGATCTTCATTATGAATAAGCGCACTTCATTCACTGCCTTAATCAGGACTGATTCTTCAGGGTCGGAGGACCTTTCTAATGTCTTAAAAAACATAATCCTGTGACATGCTGCCTGTTTTGGAACTGGCAGTCGGAGAAAAATCAGCATTCATCTTAGTCCGCTGACTAGGATTAATCTTTTTAGGTCTATAGTTTGTCCACCCATGCAATAGGTATCCTGCTGGATAAACATAAA
Source organism: Triturus cristatus (assembly GCF_964204655.1). Lineage (NCBI taxonomy): Eukaryota > Metazoa > Chordata > Amphibia > Caudata > Salamandridae > Triturus > Triturus cristatus. The sequence continues at coordinate 427,727,986 of NC_140595.1, forward strand.
ACAGAAGCTGAACTGAACCTCCACTACTCCCTGGTATACCCCACTGGGTGGGTAAGCAGGTTTTTCTAGTACTAAGTGTGGGAGTACGTATATTCTGTTGTACATTGAAATAATTCGATTTCTGCCATACTTGGCAATGTAGCCTGCTGCTACTTTGAGAAATGACTGTATCGGGCAAAAGAGAACCAACAACCCTTAAATATTCGCACCAATAAAAGTTTAGTCAAACTAACTGTTTTGCAAAGCTTTCGGCTGATAAATAATGCGCAGTCAGTGAGTGTTAAGAGAAAATTTAAGAATAAATCTAAATATTCTTAAAGGGGTTTGGCACCTTGTACGGATTTTGGTTCCTTTTGCTGTTAGCTCACTTGCCATCTTGTCGGTGCATGGTGCTATGATGTCATAAAATGGCAATTTCTGAAAAGCATACACACATTAAGCTTTAATTACATATTTCACCTATATTTATTAGAGAATGAATCACCATTTTGTTCTCAAGTTTGTGGACATTCAAGTCGTCAGGAAAAAATATGCGTGCGTGTATGTTTGAGAATCCTTCAAATGTACACAGCACCATACAGATGAACGCCATCTAAGCGCACGAACAAATGCTGAAACATAGCTGCTTCTGCAAGGCCGGATTTACATTAGATTTTTTGCATGTGTAAACATTGATCTTCCGGCAAAAAGCCACCGATCCAGACTGACAATGTGTCAGCTGACGATGCAGCCCTCAGATCCGTCTCACTGCAGCAGGCACTGCCAGCATGGCGAATGACATGTTGATCCTGCCAGTGTGGTTGGGAATCTAGGGTAGACCTGGAGGGGGAACGACGGCCGGCTCTGCAGATGCTACTAACACCACAGACCCGTTAGTTTGTAGATCCATAACCCTTTGGGGGTAGTTTCATACTTTTTAGCATTACACCTGCAATAATCCGGGTAGTAAAGGTGAAAGTACACCTTTATATTCCACTGAGGTGTTTTGGAAAGACTTCTTCCTGGAGGATAACCTTTTCTCAGTGGAGACACAAATTGCTTTTGAACATTTCTGTTATGGCTAGGAATCTAATATGTATGTGCACTATTAGGCATCCTGTAATTGCATTCTGCCCCAAAAAGATGTTTGCTTTTATGTTGGCAGCGATCTTAATGTGTTCTGGAACTGTAATCTCAGGAGGTGGTGCCAAGCGTTAACTACACACAAAGATTGAAGAGAAACCGATGTTCTACTGTAGGAAGCTGGCTCTTTATATAATGGAACAAAAAAAGCTATAATGTGTAGAGAGCCTACGGAATACCTTATGAGTGGGCAGGGGCTTGCTTTAACAATCCCAGGGTGCTCTTTTGGGGGCTAGTGTGGTTGAGCAGCCTGAGGCTTCTCGAGGAGGAGAGCGTTTTGTTGTATACACACAGTCAATAAATGATAAACACAAACACTCAATAAGGAGCTCCACACCAATATAGAAAAATAGCGCATATTTCTATATAATTTTAGGCACCAAGAACTTCGTTTTTTGGTAAGTACTTTTTAAAGAAAATGGGTGTTACGTACACTTGTATTGTCTCTAATGCGGTAATGTTATCCTATGAGGAAAAACACATATACTTCATATAAGTACTTAGAAGCGACTTAAGGACCAGTCTTCTGGAGTTAAGGTAAGTATGGGGTATTGTCCAAGGCAGCACAAACAGGTGAGCTTGTTAGGCTCTGGGGCACCCAGGTGCAAAGGTGCTTTTCAGCGTTGGGTGCCCCTTTGATATAAGTGGGAAGCGGTTGTAGGGATACAGTCAGCCCATTTCTACGTGGGCTGTAGGGCTTCAGTGTAGTGGTGTCTTTAGCCTTCTGGTCCGTGCTGCAGGAAACACTCGTGGTTGTGGGGACCTGCACAAAGAGACTGCCGGCGGCGACTGGAAGTCCAGTCTCGGCATACCTAAGGTGAGGTTTGACTCTGGGTTGGGGCGGGGGGGGGGGGGGTGGCTTGCTCTCAAGACCTCGTTGGCCCACTTCGACCCGGGCAGTGGTGCTTTCTGATATCATGTTTTCACGGTCCAGAGTTCTCCTGTGTTTTTTTAGGTGCCAGCATGGTGCAGGAAAGTAGCTCCACTACTCCACCGGAAATACTGGTTGCTTCTTGATGTGCTGGCAGTCCTCCCAGGCTTTTGGAGACAGAGTAGCTGCTTGACGAGTCCTCTTCAGCGCTATTGTTGGGGACAGCAGGCTGCCCGGCAGGGATGGCTCCAAGTCAGTTGCTGCTACTCAGTTCTTTCTCTTTACTGCTCTTTGGTGCCCTTCTTAGGTCATCTGAATCTGCTTTTCTGGTGCAAGGGGCTCCCCTACATACTAGATTTAGGGGCATTAAGGGGAGTGTAGGGTGGTAGCCAATAGGCTACTTACCCTTGGGGTCACAACACCCTAATATAATCCAGTCCCAGAGTTCCTAAATTTCCCATCACCAAAATGGCCGCATTTTCCTAAAGGGAAGCAGGCAGCTCCAAGACACGCAGCCTGCAATGGGAGTTTGCATGTTGGTGCTGTAGGGGTCCCTTAGGGTGCCACAATAAAGGCTGCAGCTCTTGGGGACCCTCTTTTGACTTCCTGCCCTAGGTACCTGGGTGTACCACTTACTAGGGACTTACAGAAGGTACTAAACGTATTGCTAATTGGGGGAACAATTTTACAGTTTAGGGAAAGAGACGTGGCACTGGGGACCTGGGTAGCAGGAACCCAGTGCACTTCTGTCAAAACTGCATCTGATACCAGGCAAAAAGTGGAGGTGACAAAGTCAAAAAGGAGCATTTTCTTACACCTACCACTTGCAGTGCATGGAGGCTCCTGATTTTCCTGCTTTCTGCCGCTATTATTGAAAACATAGAACAGGAACCATGAATGAGACCCTTTAGTTACTCCATTATATTACAATTGTTCTTCAAGGTTTGGTCATTAGGGTAGGAATATGTGCCAATTAACACACGTTGTCTTCTTGTTTAAACATATGTCCCAAGCAGATAACCATTGCACAGTTTATAAAGCTCTAAACCTTTAGGCCTGAATTTGTATGTGGGCTTTAAGCGAGTGCTGGTGGCACAGTTTTGATGGAATTAATCTGTGCTTCTCGAGAAATTGAGTGAATTTCATTGTTCTTAAATCGTACGACAGTGATCTGTTGATGGGGATGAACCAGCGGTGGCTCCTCCACTATGGACGGAAGATTGTCGCCCCACTGCTTTTAAGCTGTGCAAAGTAAAGAAAACCTAAAATGATAATAACTTGCTGTTATCATTTTAATTTTCTGTGCTAAAGCCAGTTTTGGTGCGGGGTTTTGGCCCGCCGTCTTGTCACAGCCAAGAAGTCATGTGCACTTAGTATGTTCTCATCTGGACTGTAATGCACAGCCTGGGTGGAGATCATTCACAGGTTGTCGTCAGTCCCCGTCTAAGCGCTTAACCACGGGCCTCAGACCTATAACAATGCACAGTGTCATGATTGGCTATGGGAAGCCTGTTGGCTTCCGGGACGAGATGTTATGAGAGACGTCGGGGGGAGATGGCTGTGGAAAGTAAGTGAATTTTTTTTTTTTTAAACCCGCCCACCACCGCTGTTATGTATCAGCCTCCAGTAGGATGAACAGAATTTATCTTGGAGGACTCGCTCCACAGTGTAAAATGTTTTGTTCCATACGACTGAAATAGTTCCAAATACGTCAGGCAAGCACGGACAGACAGAGTGAAATTTAAAAAGCTAATATTGGCAAAGGTTTTATGTCTGACTTTAATATGCCAACACATGTTAACACAGGCATTTACATATACTGTTTAGATGTGTCGCATTCACAGTTGCTGTTTAGCAGATCAAAAAGCATGACCTACTGGTTTTGTCAGTGCTGTGCAAAACGCGTGCAAATCATTGATTCCTATATAGTATGCATAGAGGAGATAAAGAATTGTATGTAGCAGACCGCATCGAGTGCACTACTCAGATGGAAAATAAATATATGTATTTGTAAAGCACATTATCTCCTGCATTCCAATGAAAATACTTCCTGAAACGTGGAATGACACACCCAACAGCCAATAGCATGGAGTGAGCAAGCAATACTCTTCCAGGTCGGGCCCAAGCCCACTCTATATATTATTTGATAAATTTGTAACAGTACGTCTTGCACGTAGCTGAGCTATCCGGCCAGACCCAGCAAGTGCATAGTGTGAGTTACATCTCGCAAAAAGTGGAGTCCTATGATGAGATTTTTGCACTTTAATGAAACCTGAACCTTTCCTTGGGATCCTTCGTAGCTTTGTCCAGAGTTTAATTAAACCTATTTAACATTTAATGCAAGCAACTTTTCTTTCAGCATCTTTCAAATATGAATTTTGCTGTGCAGAAGGAGTCGCTCACATTTGGTGTCACAACAGGCCATATTTTTGCAAAGCCCATTTTAAAGCTTCAACGTTTAATTCACAATTCAAGAGTTTGTGTCTTTCTTTCTGCAGGGGGCCGTTGAATGAACATCCTAGGGGGAGCTCACAAATAAAATAAGTACTTTCTTTCCAGTACAGGGACATTTATGCCTGAAAATGACTTTCACCTGACATTGGTAAGTAAAAGTTAGCCATAAAATTTGGGGTAGCTAGGCACGCACACAGGAGTCGGAGTAGCAAGAGCGCGAACACTGTCCTGGGGCTCAGAATAGCTCTAATGGACATAAAATGGGCAGACTTGAAAGGCCAGAGGACCTGTCCCTAGCATCAGTTGTCTGTGTGTTTGGTTCTTAAATGAATGTTTGTCTAGTTGTACAAACTCCACATAATTATTTTCAAAAAACTTTTACATCCATTGTCGGTCTCTGCTAATACTTCGAAATTCAGGGAGCCAGTTGAACCTTTATAGACACAAATTGTAACAGTAGAGAATCGATAGCAATTTGCAATAAACATTTTTTTTTTTTAAATAAAGCAATTAGTAGTGAGTTGTACTAAAAGGTATCTAAAGCGTTTCTGTTCATTAGAGGAATGTACCTTATATGCAGAATTGTTAATCTAGGAAAGAATGCACCTGTGACATAAACATATATCAAATGTGAAGGGTATAGAGTAATTATTCAATTAAAAGCAACTAATGGTGAAGATAATGATGTGTGTAGGCAAAAAAAGGTAATATGCATGCAATTATGGAATACCTTTTGAAAGGATTTTCTTTAAGAGGTGCCTTCATATTGCAATAGTCAGTTGGGAGTTTACTGGAAAAATGTGGTCATGTAGAGCTCTCCTCTGAACAAAAACTGTATACATTAACTCAAGGGTTTTTTAAATGATAGCAATTAAGACCTGCCTATCCGTATGAGCTGTCAACAGTACATTTTCCAAAATCCATGTTGTTTCCACAATCTCTTAATCTGGGCACTTTGTGCATAGAGAAAGAACACAAGTGCCAACGTGGGAAGGGACCTGCTTTAGATAAACTCTCATGCACCTTTGAGTTCCAAACCCATCCAGGTCTGGCTGACATCCCCCAGTCATGTGTGCACATCTGGTGCTGTGAAATGCAGTGATGCAAGTGGTAATGGGCAACATTTAACAGAACACATTAGAGGCAACACTGAGCACTCCTATAACACAGCTTAGATCATTCATATTATTTGTAGCCCACAACACCTCCATCCATATTTATAAACAATTGCAACCTCTTGCAGAACACGTTACTTAAAGCTAAGCACACACTTAAGAACAGATCAGTAGCACCATAACCTTGGAGTTCACAGAGCTCAAACTAGCACTCCACTCTTCATGAATCAATTTTCCTAGTACTCGTACACTAAAGCATCGTACACCCAACAGCTCCCAGCTAGACTGATTTAAAGGGATTTTGTGTACCCTTGCAATGCACCATAGTCTTGAAGATGGAATAGAAATAAGTGTTAGATCAATTGAGGCTGGGTAGGATGGGCCTGCCCTTTTGAGAGATGCAGGAATGGTATGGTTAAGCCAGAAATTAAGTTGACGTGTCTTGAGAATTTTTTAGGCCAGAGCTATTTACCTTTAGGAGGTACTAAAAGAAAATAGTCTTAAATTGAATCAGAAGAAAATTCTCTTAAGAATTTATGGACCGCCAAGTAACCTAACTGGCTAACTGAAAGATTAAAAAAGGTTCAACAAATGTTTCCCCAGAACTTTAGTTGCAGGTGGGTAATGAGTTAGGCTGGTCTAGAAAAAATCTTGTCATGGAATAGAAGCTGTGCTCAGATCTATGATATATGAGATTTTTTTTTAAATACTTTCATGGGACAAATTGACTGCTATTTTTAACTCTTAACAAAGAGGAGAAATAGGAGAGGAAGAAAGACAGAGAGGACAGGACGGTACGAAAAAAATGGAACAAGGAGCCAAAGAAGATGAAGTACATTAGTGCAGGAGGTGGAGTTGAAGGAGTGACAATGGGAGTCGTAATATGATTGTGCATAATTATGTGAAATTTGGGGAAAATAATACAATTGGACAAAATGCAAATGTGTCCTCACATCCATTTTAAACCAAAAAAGAAAGCACTATAAAAGCAGGTAAACAAACAAAGCTGTTTGAGTTTTGGTCATTCGCTTTGCTCCAGCCGAATAGTTATGCAGTGATCATAGCGTAATTATATTTTTAGGTGAAAGGTATTTTCCATTTGGGGATATTAAGCCCAGCATTTGCCATTCATTCTGAAAATATAGAGCAAAGTGTTTGACGATAAAATCAGGATTAAATCCAATATACAAGCTGTTTTTTTTATCAAGATGATACAACTATTTTAAAAGTGTTGAGTTCATTGGTGCTGTTTTATTGAACTAGAAAGTGAGATTTATTTATTTAATAGAATGCGCTGTACCCGAAATACAGTGGAAAACTAAATTGTAGGGGACTTTCAGCTCAGGTTGTGCAGTGTCTGCTTCTTAAACAAAGTGTTTCCTAGTTAGTTGTATAAGCGAATATCTGGATTGTCTCTTAGGGGTTCCACCGCATAATTTCTATTCTCTACGTAGCCTAAACTTAAATTCTGTCTTATCTATGAAAGCATGCCGATTCAAATATTTATTTGGGCATCTCTCGAAAAAGTAGAAATTGCGCACCACGAAAAATAAAAGTCCAAGAGTTTACGGAGACTACATTTCAATTGGTAAACCGGAATATATGGCCGGATCAAGATTGTATTTGACTGCTTTGGTATTTCTTAATCAGAATGAGTCCCAAAGGCAAACACTGTTTGCTTGTCCAAGATCTTAGGATTGGTAAGGTTCTTCTGCAATTTACCAGGCAATGCCGCTTTGTGGGCTATTTGTCAAGCATTTGAAAGTATTGCTGCTCTAGTTCTGACTCCAAACCTCAAGTTGTAATGTGAACAGTGGCGAGAGATAGTTTGGTCCATTGGGTGCAGTGATTTAGTTTCTCTTTTAGTGTCTCTCTGTCAACCGCAGTAGGCAAGATAGATTCACTTACTTTGCAAAAGATTGATAAGCTTAGATATTTAATTGGATATCGGCAAAAGGAAGGGTAGAGTATGTCTACCACCCCCCCCCTCACCCCGAGCTAATGTTCTTCCTCATTTAGAAATGAGAGAGGAATACATACATTGGTGAACAAATATTTCATATTGCTTGAATTAAAATGCTAGATGGTATTTCATTTTGTGATTTTTTTTTTTCTGTTTAATGTTTTTTTTTTGCTGAGTGTATGATTTTGGATGGATTGCTGGATGGATTGCAATAAGGATTTTACACTTTACTCTCTATTTTTTATATGATCACTTCCACTCCGGTTTTTTTCAGGGAGTTTTGGGGATAACCCTCTTCCACTCTCTTCTGCTGCTAGTACAGATATATTGCCTAAGGCTTTAGCCACTGTGGTCCTTTAAAATCTGTCATCAGATTTAGTTTTTTGTTTTTTTTATTCTTGCCTCTTCCGTGAAATGCTATCTATAATTTCCTTTAAAAAGGTGTAACTAAGCTCGGTGTTCCTTCCCGCTGCCCTTGTTTAAGGGAGTGAGTATTCACAAACTTGGCTGTTCCAACCAGCAATTAAATAACAAAGCTCAGTGAAAAGTTTTAGACTCCGAAGTTGGACTCCAGAGCGTACAACAAAGGGCACATTTTCTCTAGCATCGATGAACTGTAATTGGGCTCATTTTGAGCAAATACACGTTTTTGCTAAAACTGCTAGTGTGTATCTTCATTCCAGCTATGGCAGTCTATGTCAGAGCTTTGTAAACGTGAATATGTTGTAAGAAAGAGAGCGAATGCAGGTTTAGGTTCCTTCTCCCACTATCATGAGTGTCCCAGTAGGCCATTGGCTTTGCGCAAACTTCAAAACATTGTGTGATTGGGGCTTGTGCAAAACTATTGTTAGATGTAAGGTTTGTTAGCCACTGTAAAAAGGTTGTTCCATGTTCAGTTTATTTGCAGTAAAATAATTTGTTTTGTTTGTCTCTGTTGCAAGTGTTGACATCAAGCAGGGCTAGTGTTACATCAATATCACTGTAGGCAGTTGCCTTATGCCGCCAGCAAAAAGATGCTAAACTGCAAGAAGGGACCCTTTTGGTATGTTGAAGAATGCACACAAATGAAGAATCCCTGTCCAAGACCGGATCCCTAGCAACACGACTTTAAGCAAATCCATGAATTCAAGGAATAAGGATCGATATCTCCTCAGATAGTGGGTCCCTGCCAATTCATACCTCGATAACCTGAGAACTACTTATTTAATAACTTTGGAATGAAATGCAGTGTACTGGATGGTGTATGCTTTGAAAGTGGGTTGGTTTGAAGTTAAATCTATAGCATTTTGTATGAGCGCTTGCTATGGTAGTGATTGCCGCTGCGGAAAGCCTTTTTCTATCTTTCTATCTGCTGTCAATATAAACTAATTTGAATGTTCTTAATACTGAATTATTGTTTCCTATTTGCTCCCTCCTATTTGAGGAAGTTGTGACAATTGTATATCTAGATGAAGAGTTCTTCATGGCTCGCAGCTGATGAGAGATTTCACTTTATTTCGTTCAGTGGTAATGCATGTCCACTGACCATCTGAATCGAATATATCATCATGATGTTCAGAAGCCTCTGAAAATGGCTTTTCAAACTCTTAGACATTTCCAGTCTTCCAGATTTATTTTGGTTAAGTACAGGCCCATTCAAGGTTTCATTGTGCTGGGGATGTATGAAACTTAAGTTGTGTTGCTTTAGGTTGGTGTTTAGCCTTAGTGGTGTGCTATGAATGCCTGCTAATCTGTTGTGCAGTGTAAGTGTCCTGTAATTGGTCTTCCAACAGAGGTGATATCCCTTGATCGAAATAAATGCATGGGTCTGAAAAATTGGGACCTATGCCTGGTCAGCAGTGACTGTTTGTGAATTGCCACCATGTCCTCTATTAGCTATAGATGGAAGAAAGTTGCATGGACGGGAGTGTCTTGTGCTCATAAGAAAAGGGTGCTTGGGTAGTTTGGTGCTTGTGATGTTGGAACGAAGAGTCATGCAGGTATCTGTATATTCAAATTGCCAGTTGATGTGGTCAGTGCATGCCTGGCCTTTCGTGTTTATGAATGCTCTCGGTCTTGTGTTCTGCTCTCTTTCTTCCCAACTAGTTGAGAATGCCCACAGTTATAAAACCTTCTCTGAAAAAACTGTTGCTTTAATAAAGAAATGGAGGGTGAATCACTTCTAATCTTAGCCCTCTGTGTGTCTGGCCCCTTCCTTTGCCCATGTGTTATCATGTAGACCCGCCCAGGCTCAGAAACTACCTTATCCAGCACACATTTTTATGCTACTCCCCGAAACCACACATTAGCAGGGATATTAGGTAGCCAATTAATTTGCTTCCCTTACTGACCCAAAAGTGCTCAGAATGAAACCTCACTCAGCAGAAAATGTTCCCAGTCTGGTTGTGGAAATGAGCCTTTTTAGGGGCCCACCGGTGCAGGGGTTCACCCTTATCTGTCCACTGGTTCTTAAACCAACAAAGTAGAGATTGGCACGGAAGCTGGAATATCAAAGAAAAAGTTTATTAATCGCTTATGAGTGGGACTACATCAATACAGTACACTCGGGCCACTGTAGGAGGTAGTACATGGAATACAGAAACCATGGGCCTTTTATACAGGCTTTGTTGCTGAGTAAGCATGGGGACTCACATGGGAGGTACGGGCATACACAGGAATAGCCATTGACTAACATGGACAGATAGAAATCACTTAGTCAGCAGGGTGGGAGGAGAAACAGAACTGCTTACATCAGTTGGAATATCCTGACAGTTACACTCTTAAGACAAGTGCATTCTAGCAGCTACAGGCCTTTCTGAGCAAATGCATAGCTCTGGCTCAGTACTGAAGGAGTTAACTACAGTTGATGACTCAAGCAGAATAGAAAAGCAAGCAACAGTGAAGATGGTAGAATCACGTGGATTAACAAAAATGGCTGCCACAGCTAAGATGGATTCAGCTCATGCTAATGGCAATTTGTCGATTTCCACATGGTCCTCTGCACTCTCACTGAATGTTTACATACTGCGCACACCTGCATTTCTGGGGTGCCCTCATTAAGGGAGTTGAGTGGCTTTTTACCCTGATGAGCATCCTCACTTTGAGTTGTTCTACTAGTCAGCTGTGGGGGTGAGAAGAATGGAAGTCTGAGGCAACACTTTCTTCTGTTGTTTTAATGTCGGCACTGGTGTGAGCCAGGGGGTGTCTCTGATTTTTGGAGCAGCTCTTAGGCCAGTTGGTGTTTTCTCAAGACCGCTCCTGCTGCCAGACCTCTTCATCTAATCAAGTCCTATTACTTGGATCTGTCTTAAGCTCAGACCTCGTGCCAGATAACAATTCTGATAATTGCATGATAGCAATGCAGAATGTGGTGATCATGATTTTTCAAGCCTGTATCTAGATGCCACATATCCCATGAAAATGACAGGAAGCTGCAACGTTTTTAAACATTTAAATGCAAAAGTACTTTCTCGTCACAAAGGTAGCTAATAGCACCCTGCTTGCAAAAGGTATTGTTTGGGCATGCGTACAGCCCGGTGAAATCCCATGAACCATTTCTAAAATCTTCCAGCTCTGCCCGCATGCCAGCATTATTGTAAGCATTTTTTTTGTGTACAGAATTATGTATTTATTTGTAGTAATGTTCTGCTTTATTTATCTATTTGGTTACAGACAGCTTTAACTGTTGTTGCATGCCTGTTGTTTCCAGTACATTACATGTGCTGAGAGAGTAGGCTTTGAGTCATCAACTTCCTCGTGAATAGAAAGCATTGTTTTCAATCTCAGGTCTCATTTTCTGATTCAGTGGCTTTCCTCCCTTGTGTTTGCCACATCCAGGAGTGTTTCCGTCTTGCAGTGTTTTGAGTGGGTGAGTTGTATCCTTCTACTTCTAACTTGAGGGATTGTTTCCCTTACAGCACTTTACGGGAGTTTATGCTTCCTTGTTTCTCCTGACATCACTGACCCGCTGCTCTTTCTGCTTTCTCTCCAGCCCCACTTGCGCTTCCCCATTTCTCCTCTCATTCTAAGTAGCAGCTGGTGTCGGGCTGAGTGGTGGGGAGGGAATGATGGATGACAACAAATTACAAATAAAAAATAACTGACCTGATGCATCAACGCTCTTTTGCTCCTCACCAGCACAGGATCCCAGAATCCCCTGCGGCCAATCCTGATGCTGCTCTCAGCAGCATGAGAGCAGAGTCCGGATTGGCCTGAGGGCCCTCGATTTATACTCTGAGTGACTGGAAGCCTGTGCCTGCTGTCTCCAACCCGGCAAGGCAGTTTAGGTTGGAGACCGCTTCAGTGTGCATCTCTGTTTGGCTGTCCTCAGACGGACTAGGCAAACCCACATCTGCACTGACAACAGTGCCCACCACTCCCCCTCCGTAACTGCTCCCACCCCCAAGACTCATGGGAGACAAAAATAAAAGTTTCCATTTTTGCAGCTTCTACGCGGTGGTGACGCTTCTCCGCCATAGCGGAGGAGCGCTGCTGATTCTTCTCCATTCGTCTTCTCATTTTTCAGTGCAACCATTTCTGTTTTATTTTTTACCCTCACTGCTCATCTAGTGCTCCCCGGTCCCATTCCCTGGTTTTTGATTTATTTATTTTTGCTAGGACCTGCATCTGCATAGTACTACTAGGCCATTCACTACTTTTTTAGTTTTTCTGTGCTTTTCCTTTCTAACATTAATTTACCCTTCTAAAATGACCTACCGTCAAGTTGGAACGGTAAGTTAAAAATGCCAAAATTGCTCCTGGTGCATCAAGGCACAGACATAAGCATCAGCCTTTATCTTGGATTGCCATTTTTTAATAGACCACCCAGTCGAAGATGGTCGTCCAAGTGTCTTCATGCATGTGTTTCTTGATGCACTGGTGTCCAATTTGCTATTCACTATTGGCAACGTGAGCAAACGTTGGCAATGCCAATAGCTCAGCCTTTTACAAGTGAGATCTCTTTGGCTTTGACATTATTGCTTTTTTCAAGTAGTTAATTTGCAACTTGTGGAAGTCCCTTCTCTGGGTATTAGATTCTTATTGCTCAAGTTTTTTATTTTAATGACTTACACCCACCACCTTCTGTATGGGACTAAACAGGAACTACGCTGTACTGATTTTTAGGTCTCGCTGAGACAGCAAAAGCTGTCTCTTTGAGACATTTTGTAAGTGGGTTTTTGAAAGTGCTTCCCCTGGCATAGAGCTACAGTGCACGATGCGTGCACGTGCGCAAAGCAGCCATATGGCTGTACGTCGCTCTCCCTCGTAGCCCCTCTCCGCCCCCTTCCCTGCTGCTATTTCACACCAGTTTATCAGAACTCGCGCTTTTCTCCCCCACCCCCCCACCATCGCGTCTCGCGCATCCAATGCTTGTTCATTCTCCCCGCCCTATCTAGTTCATCGGTGTCCTTCTTCTCGGTCTACAGCTCCCCCCTACAGACTTCACCTGCATTGGAATCCAAGCGCCCATCCATCAGCGCTGAGCGCTCCCCATCCACAGAGCGCTGATGTTGTGGTTACACGAACCACTCACATCGGAGATGCACTTCTCATTCAGCCTCGCATACTGCTTGGCACTCAGCTTGGCTCCAGGCTGGCATTAGTGTCTGGGCTAGAGATGGCTGCGCATCCTCCCCTGAGCGAGGCTGTCTACGGTTTCCAAATCTCAGAGGTATGCCCCTAATGGGTGTTCGCTTTCAACAGACTTCCGTCACAGCTTACTCCAGCGCCCAGGAACTGCTGGCTCGTCTGCTCCGTGGGCTCGGAGTCACCTTCCATTCACTTGCTCATACATTCCCTCTTCCGGTACCTTGTTTTTACGTTTCGATTTTCTCACGTCCCCTCGGTTTCGCTTGTAATTTGCACCTGGATTTTGCCTTGTGCGCTTCTCTCTGTGCCACACCTCCACCTGACACTTGAAAAGCAATTTTACCTTCTTCGTGCGAAATGTTAGCAAATGATCGTGTCTCTGACGAGTCTGCTGAAAAAGTCTCATGGGCTTCACTTCTCTTCATGTTTAAATAACATTACTATTGCTTGTCGTCAAACTGACTTCCAAAAGAAGAGAACAGTGCTATCAATATTGTATTTCAAGAAGACTTCTGCCGTTCATTTGAAAGTTTTTACCAGGAAATGCAGAAGCTGAAATGACTTTTAAGGTACACCTAAAACACAATCACTGACAAGGTATGCATGGGTGGCCTTCAACATTTTGAGTAGGTCCAGCACGAGGCTGGGATGTGCCCAGCGCCTAGTGCGTGCACACTCAAAACCTTTTCCAAGGGTTCGGCGCCTGTGAGACTGCCTAGAATAGTTTATTTAGGCTGTGGCTGGGTTGCTGCAAAACAATGACATACTAGACAATAACAACCTCTGAATTTGTGGAATACCAAAGAATCAACAGCACAACCAGGATTAGGTATGGCCGCAGTGATCAAAGTGGGCGGGATCGAAAGGGCACGGCGTGCCCCTACTTCCTCAATTGCAAGGATTCCGTTCCCCTACCTTTTAGGTCTCGACCTTGCTATCGCGTAAGCGAGCGCCAAGCGAGACTATAGAAAGCGGGTTTGAAAAGTGCTCCCAAAAAGCGGATTGCATGGCTAGCACGCACACAATCACGCGCATCATGCTGCCATGCAATCCGCCTTTTGGGAGCACTTCAAAGGGTCCGCTCCCCCGCCCCCAAGCGAGCGCGCGCGCCACGCTCCGCCGGGCTTGTCTTGTTTTCTTTTTTTTTTTTTTTTACTTTGAGCGCGAGGCGCGCGTGCGGCCAATGCTTGTTACACCTACCTACGAGTATCGACGTTCACCAAGTGCGTGTTTTATTGTCCGGAGCACCTCTAAGATATTCATGGAATCTTGTCCCAATTAGGGACGATAGTATAGGTTAATAGGCGGGTAAACATACCAGCCAAGGGACTTGCTTAAGTCACTGGGCCATAAAGGGTTAAGCGAGCTTCCTTTGCATTATTCTGCATTTGTCTGCCATCTCGGGAGGGTCGAGGGCACCATTAACAGAGGTTTATGGAGGCAATCGGTGACGTCAGCAGCTCTGGTATGCGTTTCTCCTGGATGGAGGGAGTTACTTGTGTTTTCTTTACTGGTAATTAGGGGCCACTTGGGCCATATGCTGTAGTGTGGCTTCATTTGTACAAACAGACTGCAGCATTAGTAAGCCTCTGCTCTGCCTTGTACACCACATGGTCCCAGCCAGGCTGCCTTCTTCCTTTGCAGTACAGTAAATAATGTTACCAGAGGAACCGACGCAATGCTGGGCCTTTTTTACCCATCGACTGGATAAACCAAGCTGACCCAAGACTACAAACCACAGAATACATTTGGCATAGTGGAGGTTGCCTCATCACCATACCTGTCTTTGCCCTTAGACACCATTACTGTATCCCATGTATTTTCGAGTCCTTTTCCTGATTTTGTCCTTTGTCACTCTTAACTATTTCCGTGTACGTAGGTAGTTCCGTATATTTACAAAACTTTCTCGCGGGAACATTTTTATCTTACTTCTCTTATTCCATTCTATTCGGTATACTGGACATCTTTGGAAATCTCTAGCCTGTCTCTGTTGAGAGTACCCGAGTTGCCTTCCTCGCGACGCCCATTTCTTACACTCAGCATCGTGTGACTCATATATATATATATATATATATATATATATATATATATATATATATTCACTGAAAAAAACCATAGGTTTCACACACGTTATAGTTAGCGGAAATTTTACTGATAAAAAACCAATGAAATTCCCCCGTTATAGTTAGTGCAGGCAACTATAACTCACGCGACCGCAATCCTCTGCTGATGCTAATACTGTATTTAGACACTTATTTGCCCATGTCTTCTTCCATAAATTTTTAGCTATACATATATTAGAAGTATTTTTTTTTCATAAAGACACATATGTCATCAGCAGAAGATTGCGGTCGCGTGAGTTATAGTTGCCTGCACTAACTATAACGGGGGAATTTCATTGGTTTTTTATCAGTAAAATTTCCGCTAACTATAACATGTCTGAAACCTATGGTTTTTTTCAGTGAATTTGTACGGTTTTTTAAATGCTAAGTTACTTTACGCCATTCGTGGCGTGCACGCCCACTTAACGCAGTTCGTTCCGTGCACGCATGGTGCGCTTCGCGCACCGTGCGCGCACGGTGAGCACGCGGTGCGCTTCGCGCACCGCGCGCCCACTTTACGCAGTTAGTGCCGTACACGCAAGGTGGGCACGCAGTGCGCTACGCGCACCGCGTGCCCACGTTACGCACCGTGCGCACATGGAGGACATATTATGCGCTTCCTTGTGATAGGTAATCTGTTAAATTTAATTTGTAAGTGATGACAATAATATGCCATGCACAGAGTTTTTTTTTTTTATTAAAATTTTTAGCGTAAGCGCACCGTACGCGTACGGTAAGCGTAAACGGCGAAATTTTCAAAAAATAAAAATTTCCGTTTTTGGCCTTTGAGGACTCAACTAACATGGCTATGTGCATGGGCGCTGTCTAAACAGCCCCTTTATATGTTTTTTGCCTTTATTTACAGCCCCCCCCTCAGAGTGCGAGAGAGAAAATGGCGGCCGCCGCTTCCTGGTTTCGACCGATTCGAATGTTTACTTAGATGTAACAGCCAATCAGAATCGCGCTCGCGCACGCCACCGTACGCGTACGGTAAGCTTACGGTAAGCGTACCGTAAGCTGGCTCAGATATATATATTGATTTAAAGGCTATTTTCTCAGAATCTACTGAACAGATTTACACCAAACCTACAAAAGGCACTTCCTTGACCTGAGGACTACCTCTCTGCCAAATTTCTAGTGATTCTGTTCAGCCGTTCGGGCTGTAGCCCTGTCTAAAGGTCCTATGGAAAAATGCATGGGAAAAACGCGTTTTGGGACCCCCCTTTTATCTCAGCCCCCGCTTGACGAATCCCCCCGAGACTTTCAGGGTAGGGGCGGAGCGTAGCGCCCCACCTATTTTGAGAAATTCGCGAGGATTCGTCGACCGGCGCCAAAGTTATTCAAAATAGAATGTTGCGGATTTCCTATGGAAAAGGGGTCCTAACTATAACTACCTACTGGCGACCGCCAGTAGGTAATATATATATATATATATATATATATATAATATATCTTTTTTCTGCATTTATATAGCGCAAACTCGACCCGAGGGTATTGGAGCGCTTTACATGAGCGCCAGCTACTTTACTCAAGGATACATTGATTTTTTGGAAGGCACGGGGAGATTAAGTGATTTGCCCAGAATCACAGGATGTTGAGGTGAGCAAGACTCGAACCTGCCTCCCCAGTTCCAAAGTCGGCAGCTGTGATCGTTGGGCCAAATCCTCTATTACAATATATGAAATCGACGCTGCCTCTTTCTTGCCATAGTCTGTTACCTTGTGAATTGTTGCTCTACACTCCTATGACAATGTGTGATGCTCCCTGGGTATTTATTGTTCAGCAATACTCCCTGTCACTTCTCAGTACCACCATAGTACAATTTTTCACTAAAGCAACAACAGACATAAATCAATGTAAAGCAGGCGGGTAAAAGTGTATATTTTGGGGGGACAATAAAATTCTCAAATCTAGCTTTGTTGCCTTACAGAATAAGCATCCTCCTAATAGGGGAAGGAAACGTCGTTTTTCAGTACAAATGGACACCTGTGCTATAGGTCTCTCACCCCTACATATATGCCAACATTTTGTTACAAGAAAGAGGGAGATTGTGAGAAAAATAAATCGGGGTAATTTATTTTCTCATTGACTAACATTGAAAAAGAGGAAAACTTAGGCGGGAGACAGCTAAAATAAAGCCTTTTTTTTTGCTTATAGAAATCATGAGTCTTCCCCAGAATCTGTCTCTAGGTATGCGTGCCCATAGGTCTGCCATTGCTTCATGTGGAAACAAGCATTTGCAATGCAATAGGTCTCGCAGTTACGAGAGTTACAGCTATTGGCATTGTAAATAACAATGCCTTGTATTTGTTTGTAAAACAAAAATAAAAGGCATTATTATTTGCAATGTCAATAGCTCAAACAAGCGTAAATGCGAGACCTATTGCATTGCAAATGCTTGTTTTAAAAAGCTGTGGACCTCAGGGAGCCGTGGTTCACCTATGAGAGTGACTGAGCACTGGTTTTCATGCCCATTGATGTTCTTTAAAAAAAAAAAAAAAAAAGACCAAATAGATTCTTACCCTGCACCTTGGGATATATTGGGGAAACTAGCTGAGAATTTCAGACTCTTTTTTTCAGCGAACACAAATCAGCCATAAGAAACAACAGAACAGGAGCCCCCCCGTGGAACAATGGTCTACTAAAGAAAATGTGGGAAAGTGATTTGACTTGGATCATCCTGGAAAAAAATTAAATGTCCCAGGGGCATAGATGTTGATGCACAATGAAGAGGGAAGTGTAGTGGATTTCTTCCCTGGGAACATTTGATCATGGTCTAAATTAAATGTTACCATAGGAAAACACAATCATCTGATATCTTCTTCATGTCTCTAGGTTGAGGCCCTCCTGTAGTTTGCTTCCTATGTTAATCATATCTCTCTTTTTAGTTAAGGATGAGATCAACTGTACATTCACGTAATTTGACCTGTTTGACCCATCTGATTTCGGTATAATTGGATACCTTCCCATCTATTCCCATTGGGTTTTTAGATATCACCGCATAATAAGATCTGGGGTCTCCTTTATAGGTAGAATTTATGCCATTGTCTGGATGAGCCCCCAGATTTGTTTTCTTCCTTGATGGAGGTTCCAATCCTACCCCCTTTTTTTCCATCCTAGTTGACCAAATTATGTGGGTACCCTTTATTTTGCTTTTGGAACTGGTATCCAACAGGGCTTTTCATCTAATTATGCATGAGTATTTTGCACAATTCTACCTTGATGTGGCATGATGACCATGCCCCTTCTACCTTGAGATTATCGTCTTTACTTCCCATTTATCCTATGATCTCCTTGATGTCAGGCTAGCTCCCTAGATCTTACGATATGGCGCCTCTATGCTTGGTCCTCTTTTTAATTTCTTTCCTTTCTTACTTATAAATATCCATGTTGGATATACTCTCAGTATTGCACCCATGGAAGCCCATAGGCCTGGTATCATCGCATGCCTTCTTCCTTGCCCCTGATTGTAGTCCGGCTGACACGGGTGCAACCTTTTTGAAATGCGAGGGATTCTTCAGATATATATGGCACCGTGTATACGTGGCTTCTCCGCATTGCCGCTCGTTAAACTGAGGGGGGAAGTTTCGCCTGCCCTACCAGGTAATTCACATCCAGGACTAGTTTTTAGAATATATGATCTGTGAGGGACTGCTTTTATAGTGTGTCCCACAATATAGGCTAGGTTTTGATTTATAGAACTATTTTTGACAGCCTTTTAGTTAAACCATCCAGAAATCATGCTACGCTCTTTTTTCCTCTCACGCTTTCTCTCTCCCCCTCTGTAATCATAGTAGTTTTGGATATAGGTTGTGACAAATTTTTTGTAAATTAAGAATGTTAGGATGTATTTATCTTTACCTCCATTTGGTGCTCTCACATTGCCTACATATATTTCTTGGGAACCTGTTTGGGACCCCAATATGCCATGACCAGGATGCAGAGTCTATTTCCGACATACATATGCTTCTTGGAATTCTGAGGTTGGTATGCCGTCCTGTAAGTCATCTGCGTATCTTTTATAAGATGGAAATTCTCCTAGTAAATACTATTTTAGGCACTACTTGAAAAGGAACTTTGTGTCCTTAAATGCATACTTTCCCGCTAATAGCATCTAGATAACACGTCTGGATCTTTCTTATTACATACTTAATTTTCTTTGGTATGCTCAATCACTGACTGTGTTGATACAGTTCCTTCAATATGTGTCTCCTGACAGGACTGCTTCCTCATATTACCCAGGAGAAAGACTTACAAAGACTGTTTCAGCCTGAAGGGATATAGACACTCTTAACTCTCTCTGTTGTATTCGAGTCTCTTTACCTCCTACCTTATTTGAAAAAGTACTCCTGGTAAGCACTCTGTATGCAGAAAGTTTTAGCCTCAAATGCCCTATATTAATATGGATGTATTCACTCCATTTCAGAGTACTTAATTATTTTTTATTTTTACATCCTATCCAGAAAGGTTTTACCCCCCTTTTTTGGACATCTTGATCTGATTCCGCATGATACTTCAGCCGGGTACCGTGCGCTTCTTGCCTCTGACACTCCTATGTAGGAGAGCTGAACAACCTATTGATACTCCATCACAGTAGGTTTTTGATACATGATAACTTCTTATGAAACTTCACTGTGGGAACTGGGGCACTGTCTTAATGTGCACATATGTGTACTAAGCACACTGTGTTTTTTTTATGTTTGAAGATATTGGTATTGCATCTGGGCTAGTTTATGTAAGCTGGACTTTATTTCTTTATTTTATTTGCTGTCGTCGCCTCACCATTTTATCTCCTCTTTAAGCAAATACACTACAGGATTCTCCTTTTTTTTTTTTTTTTTTTTTTTTTAATGTCCCTAATTGTCACTGGGTGTTTCTTGTGGTATGATCTCTGTACTTCCATCATTGTCGGAACACTCTTTGATTAAGATATAATTGTATATTATTATGTATTTATCCTTTGTTATATTTTCATGTCTCAGACCTTACCCAAATTGGAAATGGGCTCCCTGAATGTGTCTCCTCCTTTCGCTTGGGTGGCTCATGCCACCACCCAAATATTACGTTCAGGGCCCTGATGAAGGTGGCATAACAAATACTAAGTTTCTCCTCACCGAAACGCGTGTTGACGTAACCTCCGTTACAGAATTGTTAGAAATAAAAGTATTAATGACATTGATACATGTATTGGATATGTATTTAATGATATTAATGTAGACATACACTGTTTTCCTTGTGAGATATGTCAGTGGATGTCTAGGCCAACATACAATTGACTAAGGAGTTCATAGTAATGCCAATATAGAATTTTGAGGTGTGGTTTTAATGTATGGATTAGATGTTTCTTTTTTTAGTATGATTGTGTGATTGTTTTGATGTATGAGTATGGTTTCTAGTTTGGCATAATTTGTTAGGGCACCTGAGATAAACAAGAACTAAGGTGCTTTATAATAACAAGCATTGGCATAGCCAATAGGTCTCGCTTTTGGGACCTTATAAGTGTTTAGCCATGCAACAGTTGCATAACTAAATACTTATAAGGTCCCAAAAGCGAGACCTATTGGCTATGCCAATGCTTGTTTCTGTTTATTACTGCTCTGTAGTAATGGCGGCACCCGCGCTTTAGCTTAAACATCTTACGCTAAAGTCGGGTGCCGAGATTGCTTCAAAAGTAAATAATTGTCTATTTCTTTACTTTTGAAGCAATCTCAGCATTCGACTTTAGACTAAGATGTTTAAGCTAAAGCACGGGTGCCACCATTACTACATAGAAGTAATAAACAGAAGAAAAAAAAGCATTGGCTCACGGAGAACAAGTGAAAGTGATCGCCGGCGCACATGCACTGTAGCTCTAGGCTGGCCATGGTAGCACTTTTTTGAGCCCTCCAAAAAGTCTCACCAGACCAGTGCATGTGCTGGGTCAGGCGAGACCTAATAATTAGTTTGTCCTAAGTAATAAAATATGTTTTGAACAGGTGTGTTTCATGATATTAATTATTTATTGAGTTCTACCTTTTAAAAATAAATGGAAAATCTTGATTTCCTTTATGTATTTTGATTGCCAATTTTCTCCTGGTGTTGTCTTCTCCTACTGTTAGCTTACCTGTGTTTAGATTTGTTTCAGGAACGTTGCTACAGGGACAGAGTATCTCTCTTTTGCTTTGTGATACCCCTGTTGTCGCAAACACAGGTCTCTTCTTTGTTCTCTTTGATGCAGGTGGTTCAGAACTGAGGTTCTGGTGTCAGGGGTAGCCCTTAAATCCTAGATTATGGGCCGTTAGGGGTTTGATTTCAAGTGGCCAATGAGCTGCTTGCCCAGGTGGCTAATCCACCCCTGAGGGGACCACATCCGGGGGTGTAGGTCACCTTTTCTACCCAGCGCTCCCTATTTCTACCACTTTTAAAAATGGCAGAAGTCTTCCTTGGCTGTAGAGACCAAGCAGCCCACCCTAGAGGTGTGGTTATCCTTCTGGGGGTGTACACCTCCTGCATACCAAATTTCCAGCTTGACTGGGTGCAAATGTGCCTCGGGCAGGGAGAGGGCTGTGTCCTCCTCTGAGAGTCAGTCGTGATGCATATTGGAGGCGGTGTAGTCTTTCATTCTCACTGAATTGAGTTGCCCCTTCACTAGCCTTCCTGGGAGGGAGGAGGTGTGAATTTCTTCCTGCCCAGGCTTTGTTCCTGGGAGTGATCACACTGCCTGCCAGGTGGTCAGATTCCTGTCATGGTGGCAGCAACCATGGGCTGCCAGTCAGAGCACAGACAAGCGGGGGAAACCAGGTGGGCAACCTCCAAGGTAGCTACTGGAGTGCATGCCACATCGCCCTGGAGACTAGATTCGTGTCGGGGTGAGAAGGTAGGTTGTTTGATACGAAACATGACATATTTAGGCGGTACCATAACGGAGCTGCCAACCTCAAGTTTGCCTGAGTGTCATCCCATGTTATCCTATGAACCACCTATCACTTGTAGTGTACTTTAATGGTAAAGGCCACTATAGGGACATATAAGCTTGGACTTACATGCCCATATCTTTAATATAACGCACCCATCTCCTGTGCTCAGGAGGCCTTCCTTAGGGGTGACGGACATATATTAAAAGCAGTGCATTAACTTTGCCTCGCATGGTCAGGGAAAAGTCAAAATGGAGCAGTTCACACTGTTCCAGGCCTTCTGTCAGTAGTTTACTTGGGTCACTCTTGGTGTTACAAACAGTGTTGCAAGCCCTAGGGACCGCTTTACTACCCATGCCTTGGGTACCACTGTTAACATATACTAGGGACTCATAAGAGGGGGTAAAGTCCTGGTCAATTGGGGATGACAATTTGCAAGTAACAGTTTTAGGCAGGGAACACTGGCACTAAGGCCTGGGCAGCAGGCTCCACGACACTTTCAGAGTTCTAACCATCAGTGTTCGAGCAAAAAAGTGGCATAGTGACCATACAAAAAGGCCACTTTCCTACAGCGGAGTATATCCAATCCTTAATGAACAGAAGGAGGGTGGGAAAAGACTGCCTCACATCCTAGCACTCAATTTGCCCCAATGTGTCATGGTAAATGCAGTGCATGACAACACTTTCTTCAGTAGTAATCTTTAATTTTTCACCCTTGTTGGTGCAGCCTGTACTGTGCGCGTGCTTCTAGATTCATTCTTTCATCAGTAAAGAGCAACAAGTTGTTTTGGGGGTGCTGGAAATGCTGCCCAAATTCTTGACCGGTCTCTGTACCACTCATTTGGGCAAAGGTGCACCAACACATGCTAGTCAGCTCAATAGCTCAAGGGAGACTTTTCAAGCAGGAGGAGGGTGGGAGCACACTGCCTCACATCCCAGTGCTCAGTTTTCCCAATGCATCTTGGTGAATGCAGTGCATGATAACACATATTTTAGAAGTAGTCTTTAACTATTTACACTTGTTGGTGCAGCCTGTGCTGTGTAACTCTTGACACGTGTTTCCAGATTAATTGCTTCACCAGTAGAGAGTAACAAGTCATTTTGGGAGTGCTGGAAATGCTGCCCAAAGTCTTTCCCACCCGCCTTCCAATTCTTTTTGAATATTAGGAGTCAGCCTCTATCATGGTCCCCCGTCATAGGTGGATTTGTAGCATTTGGCAAGTGCAACTTGAGGGCAGCCCCCTCACCAAAGAGTAGACTGGAGTCAGGCCTTAAGTGTGGCTGGGGCAATTCTGTTGTATGTTTATCATTGTAGGAAGTGTAATCATTTTTAGTAACACCACCTTCCAAAGTATGGACAGTGATAGGGACACATGTCTCTGTGTCATAACATGTATTTTCCAGGAGAGATAAGTTAATACTACACGCTACATCTTTTGTGTGTGTAAGGTATACTTGATATTTATTACTACTTGTGGTAGTCCTCAGGCCCATGGACTCTGCACAACAGCAACAATCACGCTGAGGACATGGAGGAAGCAGTCTAGTCTGTTGGTTTTAAGATCCGAGAGAGTGCCAAACTCGATCAGCACCTCCATCGCTGATGGGCCAGAAGTCACCGGGTTTCTTAGGAACTGAAGGAGGTTGTTTGGATAGACAGACTATCCTCCAGGTCCTCAGTCCACATAATCATGTCACTTGCTCGTTCTGCAGGAGGGCTCGAGCCAGGGTTTCTACAGCGATAGCGAATAATAGAGGTAACGGTAAGCTGCCTTGTTTTTGCCCTTTTTCAAGTTGAAAGGCTTGGGACATCTCTCTTCCTGTCTGAACCCGAGTTGTAAGCCCAGTGTAGAGAAAAAGGGTATGGGTCAGAAAGTGTGGCCAACCATTGTAGTAGAGGAAGAGGTAGTCCCAGGACACGTTGTTGAAAGTTTTTCTCAAAGTCTATATAGCGCATTGTCAATGTTTTTCGAGTATGCATCCCATGTCTAAGGCTTGTTGTCTGGTGCCTGGATTGACATAAAGCCACTCTTGTCAGGAGGTATTAAATTGTTGATTTGCCACAGTTGGGTCACTAATATTTTGGCCAGGATTCAGAGTTAATAAAGGAGATAGGCCAATATGTTTTGCATGAATCTGAGGGTCTTTGTGGTTTAAGTATAGTGACTATATGTGATGCACTCATCTCTATAGGAAGAGCATTCTGTGTCTTTGCAACCTCAAACACATTACGAAGTGGTTGAGCTAGTGGTGTACTGAGGGATTAAAGAAATTCCATAGGGAAGTCGTATAGTACTGGCATCTTGCGGGGGGCAATTGCTGTGGTGCTTCAGATATTTCACGAATGGTCAGCAGACCATCTAGTTGGTTCTTGTCTTCCACTGAGAGTGTTGGCATCAGGTTCTGTGTCAGTCGTGATGCATGCGTCAGGTATAAAGTAGTGCAATAATGAACAAAGGTATTGGCAATGCCTAGTGGAAGTGTGGGAGGGACCCCGCCATCCCATTGTATCCACAGAAAGTCTGGTCTTGCTCATTCCTGCCACCTGCAAAAACACCAATCCATCCCACGAGTTTAAAGAAACATCCAACACCTTCCTAACTCCCACAAACCTCGAGCTCCTCCAAAGCCACACCTTGTTGTTGCTCATTCCTGCCACCTGCAAAAACACCAATCCACCCCACGAGTTTAAAGAAACATCCAACACCTTCCTAGCTCCCACAAACCTCGAGCTCCTCCAAAGCCACACCTTGTTGTTGCTCATTCCTGCCACCTGCAAAAATACCAATCCATCCCACGAGTTTAAAGAAACATCCAACACCTTCCTAGCTCCCACAAACCTCGAGCTCCTCCAAAGCCACACCTTGTTGTTGCTCATTCCTGCCACCTGCAAAAATACCAATCCATCCCACGAGTTTAAAGAAACATCCAACACCTTCCTAACTCCCACAAACCTCGAGCTCCTCCAAAGCCACACCTTGTTGTTGCTCATTCCTGCCACCTGCAAAAATACCAATCCATCCCACGAGTTTAAAGAAACATCCAACACCTTCCTAGCTCCCACAAACCTCGAGCTCCTCCAAAGCCGCACCTTGTTGTTGCTCATTCCTGCCACCTGCAAAAACACCAATCCATCCCACGAGTTTAAAGAAACATCCAACACCTTCCTAGCTCCCACAAACCTCGAGCTCCTCCAAAGCCACACCTTGTTGTTGCTCATTCCTGCCACCTGCAAAAACACCAATCCATCCCACGAGTTTAAAGAAACATCCAACACCTTCCTAGCTCCCACAAACCTCGAGCTCCTCCAAAGCCACACCTTGTTGTTGCTCATTCCTGCCACCTGCAAAAACACCAATCCATCCCACGAGTTTAAAGAAACATCCAACACCTTCCTAGGTCCCACAAACCTCGAGCTCCTCCAAAGCCACACCTTGTTGTTGCTCATTCCTGCCACCTGCAAAAACACCAATCCATCCCACGAGTTTAAAGAAACATCCAACACCTTCCTAGCTCCCACAAACCTCGAGCTCCTCCAAAGCCACACCTTGTTGCTCATTCCTGCCACCTGCAAAAACAGCAATCCATCCCACGAGTCTAAGAGAAACATCCAACACTTTCCTGCCTTCTAAACCGCCGCCCTCCGGGTAGTAGCGCTCGCTAAGCAGTGATTTTTAACTCCAGTGGATACCTAGCACTATCTTAAGCATACATAACATAAAAAAAATCCTACAAGGATTCTTTGCGGCGCTGAGGAGCACCTTCAAGGTGCTTTTGGAACAGACGTCTGTCAGTAGTAGTGGGAAACTTTACCTTCAAGTTCATAGGTTGTTCATTTCAGAATGTATAATATATAATTGCATGCTTTAAGGAAATAAACCTCTTGCTCCCTTTGTGTAGATCACGTTGTACACGTTTTTCTTCTTTGCACGTTTGTTGTGAAGGAGGAAAAGTTTAGCTGTTATTGTCAGCATTTTCCTGGTATTTTCTTTTGCTGAATTTAATCTTTTGTAGTCACATAAACCGTCTCTGGCATTTTGCCTCGCAGTCTTCAAGTGTATTCTGGTGTGTAACTTGTATTCCCAATGTTTGCAGTTCAGTGACTAGCAACCCTCTCTGCTAGATCTATATGCTTCATATTTTTCTACCTCTTAGAGCCAGGGCAAGAATGTCACAGGCTGTAATGCCAGCAAGGAATTTGGACCCCGTTATATCTGGTCAGGTTGTAAAAGTCTTCTAGAATTGGAGTGCAGGGGTCCCTTGCTCCCCTGCATCCGGGTGCCACTGCACCTCCTTCACTAATAGATTCTCCCCTGTCTACGCTCTCTCTTTGTCTTATTTTAGTCTGCATTTCTTCTTTTCTTTTCTATCTGTTCTTAATTCTCTGCATCATCCATCCCATAATTTCCACCTACTCTGTCTGAACCCCTCTCTATTTCTTCCTAAACCCTCTCTCTCGGATCCCCGCCTTCTGCATCCTTCCTTCTTGGCCTCTCTTCATCCCAACTTTCACATACACTCTGCTTCCATACATCTTTCCCCTGTTTGCACGACCGAACGTCTGCTTCACTCTTGGCTCCTTACTTCGCTCACAGCCTGTCTCCCCCCTCCCTGTACACTCTAATACTGACCTCATTGTTCACAGCCTTTTCTACGTTCTTTCAACTACACATTTTCTTGCGCAGTTCCTTTTCGCCCCTTCTCTCTTCGGCACCTCTTCCACGTGCCTCTGTGTGCATCATTGTACCAACACTGTCTTTGTGATTGCTGCTTGCAAGACCCGTATGGCACTGTGTTGGGTGGCAGTCTGAGATTTGTAGTTTACAAGCATAGTTCTAGGCTATGATTTAAGATTAATTTATTATATGTATTGTGCACACTGAAGATTCATTTATGTGTATGTAATGTGCACACTAAAGATTAAATTTAATGTGCACACTGATTCAAATGTTCTAGCTTGCTTTTAACCAATCTGCCACATCCCTCGGGGTAACGACTGAAGACTATTGAAGCAGGGCCTTGCCTTCACTGAACCAGCAGTTCACAAAAAAATCTAAATAATTGGCATGGATCTCCATGTGGATGTCGACTCTGCATTGTCAATCAGTGACATTTTTCCGCCATTATTTACGTATCTCCAGATTCTTTTAGTTGCGGAGTGTGAAGTATGCTTTGGAGAGGGTTTCTGATTTTGTTTCCGAGGAACACTAGGGTTGCGCCTCAGGAGGCTTCGCTAACCATGCAGAAAACTTTAGCTGTGATATGTGCACATTGAGGTGGCCATGGGAGGTTTCATACCAGACTCCATGAATTACCCAACTTTTAGCTGTCTGCCGCCTGCAAGACTTTGCATATTCTTCACCCCTATTAATTTGCTTTTTGCCTAGGTCAGCATAGATGGAGTTGAAGTTTTCTAACCTCTAGCGTGAAGTCACTCAACACACTGACTTTCTTTGTATTGAAGGACAGGGGGAATATTGGACAGCCTATTCTAGAAGCACCTCTGTGATCCATGGCCATGTCTGCATCAAGACTGACGTCTAGTTTCTTTGATTCGATGCTAGGGTTGATGTTTATAATCAACTGTAAGAGAGAAAGGACAAATACTTACCCGTTACATTGATTCCTCAAGATAAATATGGTTCCCAAATTCATTAGCTCTGAAAACTTCTGGGAGACCACGAGCATAGCATGTCTGATTCCCACTGATGAAACATAATTTTCTAAAGCTTGTCAATCTGGAAAGCCTCCATCTGGACGCTGAGAGCTATAGCTTCCATGCCTAGAAGAGGAAACCATCGACTTTCACTTTGCTGATATCTTTCTTAGGCACCTGTTCACCTCTTTTAAATACTTTACAATATTATCAGACTAGCTGATCAAGTTTGTATTTCACCAAAGCATAAACAGTAAATTAGACCTTTTTTCAGCATGAAGGATTTAAACTAATTGACGAGGGGGTGGGAACTGAATTTGCACTTGGAGGTGCGCAAGCCACCGAAAGCTCAAGCCAGATGCCTGGCTCTGGCTCAGCTTTAAGTCCTCTGGGACCCTCGAGCCCAAAACGAGTCGAGCTTTCATGTGGCTTCTGCCCATCATACACGCTGTAACCTCCTAATTTAAGACCATTCAGAGACCCCTGATGCCAAGCATGCAATGGAATGAGTTACTATTTTTCGATTCAATTCTTTATTGTATAATGATTTTTATGGTGTGCTTTTTTTTATATGTTTTATAAAATACAGAAAGGGGTATTATTGTGTGCCTGTTTTTTAAATGGACTTTTATGGATACTTTTGTACCTGAATAAGGAAAGAATTGAATGAGATACTTATCTAGTAGCTGAATTGTTCAATGTACACCAAAAAACTTTCGACCAGTCTTGGCTTCCCTCTTCACCAATTTTTTTGATCCTAGTCAAGTATTTTGTTTCACCAGGCATCCTATATTTTGATATCGCATATGAGAGCGCTATGCACTGTACAAAAACCTCTTGTTTTGATTTAATAGACTATAATGTTGCTCTGTGTAGAACAGCAGTGTAGCCACACATAGGGTTCACATGACAACTGACTTGTCTTTTATTTCACCAGAAACAATGTGTCGAGGCAGGAATGTTTCTAATTCAATGTTTAAAAACTATCATTTTGAATGCCTCTCAATTCTAATCGGATTTAGTAAGGTGAAACGCTACTGCTTGTTAAAGAGATAGACAGTTTTTATTTTTTTTTATTTTGAAGAGCCTCCCATATTTACGTGTTTGTTGCGTGATTTACCTGCCATATGTTTACATGGATCGGCTCGTGCACGGACTTAGAAATAACCATACCCTTGTCTAGGATCTGGCTGGTCTCTCTGGTAATTTGTCGCCTCTTTTCAGACTATGTTTTCAGTTCGCTTCCAACTGAAAGCTACACTTCATTTCTCGAAAGAAGTTGATAACAGATCTTCCTTCTGTGTTTGCACACCTGACAATGACGCCATGTTCCTTTCTCCTCAGGAATTTGCATTAAGTGCGGGAAAGGCGTGTACGGAGCCAGCCAGGCCTGCCAGGCGATGGGGAGCCTCTTCCACACCAACTGCTTCACCTGCTGCTCGTGCGGTGAGTCACCCCGCCGCCGTAAAGTGCTTTCCAATGTTTAGATACATTAACGAGTCGTCACACTAATGGGGAAAACACGGCCTGTAAATCTGCCAGCAGCGGCCCTAATGAGGGCTCGCAGAACCTCGCCGCCTCTGGGCAAAGGAGACAGCTTGTCAAAGAACCCGGACGTGCAGCAGCTACGCACATCCTAGTGTCCGCGAGAGGGGGCGGGGCGGGGAGGAGCGCGCTTGGTTTTGAGGTTTGAAGGCAGTCTTCATTAAACAAAACGTTGTGATATGTCGAACAAATGCCTCCTGTTCTGCTGCTTACAGTACCCTTCTCCAAGTAAAAGGCTTTTTAGGCGGAGATGGCAAGTGCCTCTCGAGGCCTGATCCCGCTTCGAGGCGCTGTGACTTGTGTAAGTGCAGAAACACAATTATGGTATTGCAGTAAAGAAGCAGACACAGGCGCACAAGAGCCTCATAAGAACATACCTGTCCTATTAGCAGTGACAGACATCTTAAGGATTTTGGGGGCCCTGGGCCAAACGTATTTGGGGGGCCCCTATCAGGAACAGCTTTGAATTTATGATCCAATATCTTTCATGCCCTCTTTGGCCAGGTCATTGGCAGTGCACAGGCAAACTCGTCCAAATTTTACATGTGTTTTACATCTAATATTCAGGGATAGAGATGTGTGTTTAAAAGATTTTAACACAGCAGCAGCTCACTAATATTACTACAAGTAATCTCTGTGGCACCCTCCCGTTTGATTGCCCACATATGAGAATCTAAAAGAAACTTCTTTATGGATGTTGCATGAAACACAAACACACTTTCTCTGCAAAATATCTGTAATAGACTGACACCGCACCCACACTAAAAATAAATGAAAGGACAACAGCATTTAAACCAATCTATTTAAGAAATATTAAAGGTCATCAGGACAAGACTCTCTGCAGAACAGATCTGGCTGTACCGCGGGGCCCCCTGAAAGGCTGGGGCCCTGGGCCAGAGCCCTCTTTGCCCATGCCTTAAAACGCCTCTGCTTAGGCTCAGAATGCGAAATGCGAATGCACGGCGCAGTTCTTAACTGCACTGCAGAACGTCTGCCCTTTAAACTGCGCTGTATGCCTCTTGAATGTCTAATTCGAGGGGTTGTTGGTGGCAGGCGGTGGAGGGTAGTGCAATTGTTTGACTGTGATCTCACGGGACTTAGATTATACATCCCATTGACCGACCAGTATTGCTGCTTGATTACCCCTACCCAACTAACCCATTTGTAGGGGACTTTGCCTAGTGCAGTACCATGGGTTTTGCTTTGTTCACCTTCAATTTTACCTTTGTTCAGATGTGTGTGTTTCTGGGGCTTCTGATCAGGCCATTAGCATTGTACTTTTTATCTCTGTTGATCATTTTTGTGGTTGTTTTTGGAGGATATGTTTTGTTGGGAGTGTGATGAAGTAATGCTTGATTCAGGGCCGAGAGTGTCTTCTGTTGTGTGAGCTGTTCGAAAAGCCTTCTCTTTGTACTGCACATGATCAACTAAGACCATTTTGTTCTGTGGTAAGTAGTAGTAAGTAATCCTTATTTTGTATGGCTAATTAAAACAGTTACAAAATGCATTGTAGCTAAAAGCACCTATTACCAGGGCAGTACGTGGAGAAAATGCATTAAGTTGTAAAATTTCTTCAGTGAGTGAGGACGGCTACTTAGTAGAGACCTTGTGGGAAACGAAGCATGTGGGCTGGATATCGATGAGAGAGATTTGCTGCACTTCATCTCTTGTGCCCGATGCAGATACAGCCATCATGCTCTTGGAGCAAACTAGCTCAGAAGTGCATAGCTCCGTGCGACAAGTAGCCTTACTCATGAGCATTAATGGGTCCAACTTCTGCTTTGAATCCCATCATATTTCTCCATAAGTGACGTATGACGCACAGGCAATAGAGGAGAGCAGCAAGCACTTCTTGTAAGAACTACGAGGAGTTAGTCCGAGGCTTGAATAATCCCGAATAATTTTGAAAAATACTTTGATCGCGCCTGATGCCGCTTTTCTCAATGTAAATTGACGAAGGCCACAGTGAGAAGCCTGAATAGTTAGAAAATTAAGGGTGAGTGCTATCTTATACCTGCAAAGCGGTATATGCAGGTGACTTCTGAATTGAATAGGTGGCTGCACTAAATGGCTCTGTGAACCCTTGGTCATAAACTCATAATGCTTCAAAGGTAGAACACCCCTGTGAGTGATGACATAACCTGTACCCTATACAGAACAGAGTACGCTTTGTCTATTCTTGTTTAACGTTGTTCCAAGAGGTGTCGACAGCATCATTTGGGACATTTGAGTACTATTTAGTAGTATAAAATCAATGGCCATCCTGAAAATAGACGTGGCGAAGAAGTGGACACAGGCTGCTTGGAACAGCCTGGGGCAGGATCAGTTTCTTACATTTGTGAGAGCAGTCAGGAGCTTTCTGTTGATTGATTGAGTGTGTTGTGTTGGTTGGCAGAGTGATCTAAGTGGACCACTTTGAAACCTACTGGGACTCCATGGCAAAGTTTGCAGTCCAGCGTAAATGGTTGGCAGTAGTGAAGCCATATCACGTAAGGCACATTGGCAGTAGTGCATTTTGTAGGGGTTGATCTACCGCTTATCTGGTATTGTTGAAACACTAACTTTGATCAATTGGAAAATCGAGTTTTCAGTGACTGCGTTGGCATTTTGTTGTAAGTGCGGTGTTGACCAGTCTGCAGAGAGAGTACATAACAAGGTTTCCAGTTCAAGAAATGAATGAACTGTTTGAGTTATTCAGCACAGTGTAATTCTTTCAGTATATGCTGCTTCTATGGTGATGTGTTCAGCATACTCTAATAGAGGATGCTGTTTAGAGCATGGTTGATTGAGGCTGTATTACTCTAGGTTGTAGGTGAATGCATGAAACTGAACTGCTTGCTCGGAGTCTGATGATTGGCTCGGTTTTATTTGTCTGGCCTCCTTCGCTTTCTTCACAGATGTCTGGTAAGTTTTAGCTGAAATGTTTTGATTATCAACACTTGTGAAGCATCCCTTCTGGCATTAATGTTGAGAATATTTTAAAGGCACGTATTGTGGCTCATTCTAAACTCATTAGCATATGATGATGGCTGCCATGTGTTTCTGAGTATCGCAAAACAAATATTTAAGTTTAGACGTCCAACTGTACGCCGCTTTCAGCAGCGGTCTATGAGATGCCTCATGTTAATTTCTTTGCAATTGCAGTCTCTGTTGATGGTGTTCGTAGCTTTCCACTGAAGGAATGATCGAAATAATGATGCCTCCCATTAATGTGTTTTAAAAGGGGAAAGTATATCATTTACCCTTTTTACTGAGAAAATACTGATGCAGTGGTATTAGCATTGTGTTCCAAGACTATGTGAGCGCTAGAAAGTCAAAGACCGGCTTCGACTGAAGGGCAAAACTGATAGTTCTTGATTTCATCACAGTGGTGTGGGGACATACTCCGGAATTTAATCATTCATTACATGCTACTAATCCTTTGGGTGTCATTTTTGTTGACTCCTGAGGCACTTATTGCTTTACAGCAATGCACATTTTCCAAACGCTGGTTAAGCCTTTCCTTATTACTAGCAGCATTTCATGACTGGCCTATTCCTTGGTTTTTCACAATTTATTTTCTCCACAGTTCAACTGATTCAGACTCCTGCTGTGGGAACAGAAGCTGAAAAAATGTGGAAGTGGGGGGCTTTTGCTTATTCTGGTCTCGTTTGGTTCCCTGAAGATTATTTAAATCAATTCAGGCTTTAGAGAAAGCCTCAGTGAAAAATCCAGTGTTTTAAATGCATTGTTTTAAATGCCAAATCTCGGTTGAGGAGCAATACATCAAAATGATGGAAGGAATGCTTGAATTAATCTTAGCCATTGGTAATTGCTCGGGATCCATTCCTATCCATCCTTATTCGCCCACACTACCACTCTCGGCAAAGACTACCCATATGAAGATCTGTCATGGGCCTGTACCAGTAGGAACAGTCCAACTCCAACTGCTATGCCAGTCCCTCTCCAGAGAGGATCCCTAGCAACCCAAGACTGGTTGTGGCATTGTCTGTGGGGCATAACAGGAGTCTTGTGGCACAGTGAGTAGTGCGATGCTGCAAATGTGAGAAAACCAGAGGCTGATACTAATTCAAGCATCCCACCCAACTTCTTTGTTTTTCCCCTCATTGCGAGGCCCTGAGTGCAAGAATTATCCCCAGTCGTGGGTACCCTGCTTACTGTGCTCTAAGACTTGAGCACAGGGTGTAGCTGCTGGAGTTGTTGGGTGTGGGAGGGGCATTGTTTTGGGGGCGGCGGTGAGCGAAGGTATTTTTATTGTAGTCTCCCTCATCATCTGTCGCAACTACCCCCTCCCCTGCTCGTCTTCGTCTGTCGCCAACCCCCCCACACTCTTACCTGCACTGGGCAGTAAACTCGGGGATCGCTCTAGCTACGCCACTGCTCAAGCAGTACCTCACTGACGAGATCTAAGTAGGCAGGAACCAGGCTGGGGTTGCCTGAGTTCCCATCCAGGAGGAGCCTGGCCTTGCAGATCCCACTGGAATGTTGAACAACAAAAGCAAAGCATTTTCCAACAGCGATTTACCAAAGCGCATAAAACTTGATCTCCTGTAATCCAGTCAACAATGTTGTGTACATCCAGAAAAATATGCAAAATGGAATCTAACTATGCAGGGTACAAAGATAAATGTCTCTTAACAGCAGAACAGTTCATCTTGCATATTCACGGGAAAAAGCTTTCCAAATCGCAAAATGTTTCTTTCCTTGAATTACCATGTCTTAATCCTGAAAATATGAGCAAGGCAAACCCCAGGTACAACTACTCATGGAAACTGCTTTCTAATCGGGCCTGGTTAGTCAGGCGTAAATCTCTTCTAAGAAAAGTATGGCCAGAGTACTCAAATAAAAGCTTGGTGAATATGGCACAGTATCTCCAGTGACTGGGCTGAGGTTGTGTAGCAGAAGCGAAATAGAAAAACGTGTTACCAATTTCAAGTATAGTATACAGCGCAACACGGCCTACTAAAAATCTATTTATTTACAACTTTAGGTAGTCATCATGTGATTGCCATTGTATGACTGAATCATTGCCAAACATCAGGGCTGAGTTACTAGTCTTCTATCCTTGCTGGCCAAGCCACTTTACCACAGGTGCTTAGGAAGGAATATATTAAATGCTAGTTACCAATATGACGGTAATACGGACATCACAGCATTTAGTGCTTGCCTATGAGTTCGGTTCCAAAAGCCTAAAGTTATGCACGCTCAATCTACTGTTTCATTTACATTCAACAGGGGAAAACTCTTAAGTTCTTGCTAGTTTGAGATGTTGTGACTCACACAGGTAATTAAGGTTACTTGGATATTTTTTGCCAACCTTAGTTTTCATATTGCATTTTTCATACATGGTTGTCAGTACAGACATGGCCATAGAGAAAAATATGATAGGCTAATTATGTTTGCAGAACACATCCCGTTTGCTTAATTGACCAAGATGTGAACAGGTACGTAAATAGAAGTAATGAATATTTGGCAATATAGAAAACCATATAAATATTGATTGATCCAACATTCATTTATACCTCATAAGATTGATGAGGATTTATCAACACAGCCCTGCCCAACAGCCCCACCTAATTATAGTAGCATTTTTAGGTGCAAGCCTGCCAGACGGAGCAAATGTTTGTTTGTGAAACTTATTGGAGACATGTCGATAGCTGACCTGGAACGCAACTCTGCCCATTACTTTCAATTGGCTTACTGTTGTGTCACTCATGGTCTCTGGATTTTTATTAGATGATTTCATTTGTTTTAGCCCGTCCATCTATTCCATGTTCGTCCACTAGAGCATAGCCTGTTTACCATCTCTCATATTGGCTCTTTTTTATCATTCCACACTTGTCTGCTTTCTGTGAACATGTATTTCTTTTTCTAAAAGCACTCCCATGAGAGTGCATGTGTTTTCCACCTTCTCCCAGCATGTTTATTTTTATACCATTATTAAAGTTCTACTTTCAGCACTTTTTTCCTATGAGCGACTCTCCGTACATTAACAATTTTATAAAGATTCGCCCTTCCACTTGCTTTCTTGTGCACTATCCATTTTAAACCATTTTATCTAGGGCCTTTAGTATGAGTCTACATGTACACTTTATTTCTTACCATTAACAAAGTGTATTTTAAAGCGCACATTCACCCAAGACAATCTTGGTGCTGAATAACAGATGTTTGTTACCTAAATCAATGGTATTTATTTTACTGATCTCAAAAGGATGAAAGTCTGAGTGGACCCACCGGGATTTGAACCTGTGACCAATAGGTGAACATAGGTCCCTACAATGGACGAATTAGTCCTCCAAGCCACCAGACCCAGCCAGACCATTGACTCTGTCATAATTTAAAAAACGTAATCCACAATTTACATTTCTTAAGCATCCCATGGGGGTGCATGCGTTTTACCATTCAGCTTGTCTCAGCAGGTTTCTTTTCATAACATTAAAAAAAAATCATTTTCCACAACTTTTTCGTTCAAGCTGCTCTCCAGTGTGCTTTAACTCTCGCTCTTTTGTTCATTCACTTCCAACCCCCAACATTGTTTCCTTTCCTTCCAATGCCCTCTGTTGCTTCACCCCACTCGCGCCTTCGGTGTTGCTTTCTGCTTACCCCCACCACGCACCCCCATGTGGTTCCCTGGCCCTTCATGTTGCTGCCCCCATCTGTGTTCTTTCCCCACACCTGTGTTTTCTCCACACCTGCCTTCTTTCCCCCACCTGCTTGTGCTAACTTTAAAAAAAAAAAAATGTGTTTACTTATACAACTCAGATTGGTAAACAGATAAAAAAAACAACTGAATCAATTTGTGGCAGTGCGTGTGCTTTGTGGGCTCACATACAAATTACGCAGCTGACCGCATGGGATTTTTTTCTGTTTTTTAGCTATGCTGCACAGCATCAGGGATGCTGTGAAGCATGGCTAAAATCGGTGACAAATCCAATAGGTTCTAAAGGTGAGACTTTTTAGCCTTGCCAATGCTTAGTACATAAGTATGTGTGTTGTGCTTCTGCAAATTCAGGAGTAATTCACACCTGCTCAAACAAAAATATTTGCTATTCGGACCCCTCTGACTAAGTCTTTCATTTGTTCTATTAGAAAGATTAAGTTTAGTGCATTCTTCCAATTTTTATTAAGTAAACCGGTTGTGTCAGGCAGCAAGTTCCTTTTTTGGTGCCTGCTGGTGTTACATTGTAGTAGAGAGTAATATAATTTACACCTTCTCGGAGCCATATAGTTTCATTTGAAACCCAGTGAGGTACATTTGTGTCTCACATGGAAGGTATTTTTCTTTTACTAAATATGGCCTTATTATTTTCATGTCTTGGAATGTCGTTATTTTCGTAAACAGACGATCAATTATTTCAGTGGTCACGAGTAATAAGGAATGTCATTAGCAAATTATTTGCTACTAATGAGGGGTCCTGGGGACATATTAGCATGAAAATAAATCGCCAACTTTATTAAACCTAGATTTATGCACTGTACATATTGCATATTACAGTGCAAACTTAGGATTTAGAAAATAGGCATTATCAATGTATGTGGATGCCTTACAGACTTGTCAGTACCTTACAATGTCTACTTCACACATCTTGCAAAAGATTGTTCCTGTATAACTGTCATAAACTTCAACCTATGGACTTGGATTGGTGTAAATACGCTTTGCAGAGCTATAAAAACACATTCTTTGAGCATTAGGCTTATCTAGCACACACATTGCATGCCAGTGCACCAATAATCATGAGCTAGAGGAGGAAGAAAGAAAAATATATTTAATGCTTTTCATAAGTGTGATTTGTGCCACAGAAGGCTGTAGCTAAGGTTACTCCTTGGGCGGGGGAGATCTGCTGGAGGTGTTCTGTTGCTCGGATGGACATGCACTTACGTATATACGCAAACACACACACACTGAGGATCTTTGAGCTTTGTGTGAGGCCCCGCCACGGCCCCTCACACAAAGCTGCCGCTGCAGGAGGATTAAATAAAATGATAATAGCCTTACAATATTATAATTTCATTTTTCCTTACTTTTACTGTGCAGTGGAGCCGTCACTGCATCAAAATCATCAAGTCCGCAGATCCACGTATCGGGAAGAATGGAAAAACACAGAATTCATGTTATCCAAATTAGGCAGGTACAAGTAGTCTAAGGAAGGACTTGAGGAGCTGTCAGAGGTTTTCACAGTAGTTCGTTAACTGCACAATCAAAGATAATTTTGGACTTCATTATGTAGTGAGGCCGATATAAATAAGAGCGGAACAGGTTCACTGGAACTTTAGGGGGAGGGGGGGTGAGTACTCTTCCATGGCTAAAACTAGTGTCAAGACATTCCTTTGTCTATTCTAAACCCATACTCTGTTGAAGCAAAATAAGTGGAAAATGGAGAGATAAAAATGTAGCCTAGCTTTCTGGAACAAACTTCTCTATAGTTGAGAAGTAGGCATTGCACTTTTCTGGAGTTGTCTTCCTTCTTACTCAGTTTTTCTGATATGAAAGATATCACAGAGAAATCTAAATAAACTAAATTGTAGAACATCGATTAATTTAACTTGAATGTGAGCATTGATATCCAACTTGAATGTGAGCATTGATATCCAATGTTCCTCATTTGCAGAATTGTTTAATTCCTGGCGCTGAAGGGTTTCATCTGACTGTAAAAGGCTCAATTACTCCTCGATCCACTTTACTTTGTGTCCTCTTTTAGTATGTGTAGAGGACATTTGGCTCTTTCCCCACAGAGAGTGTCGGGCTCAGAGGCTGTCCATTCATATATCTGTGTTCTTCACTGTATATGTAGGACTCATGGCCAACATCTCCAGAAGTTCTGGGTTGTACAAGCTGTTCAGATTTTACTTCAACAAGGCTTAGTCTTTGGTGAGTTGCCCTTACACAAGGCCTACTCCCGCAGAAGCTGCCACATTCGTACCAGGAGGTTATCGTCAGTGCAGATTTGCTTTTCTAGCCTGAAGGTATGCAGCCGCGGTTGAAGAGCATACCAGGGCAGAGAGATCTTTAAAAAGGCACGGGCCACTGAGATAAATGTTGGAGAACAAGGGAGAAAAAGCATTGGAGAGTAAATTATATGGATAATTTGGTGTTCTTTTGTGTGTAGGAAGGGTTGTAGTTTTTGATGGGAGGCAGTTGAGGATGTGGGCATCCTATGCCCAACAGAAATAACAAAAATAAAGTTTGATGTGAAGACCAATTTCACAGAGCAAAGAAAATCAGATGAAATGTCATTCAAGCGTTTCCCACCTTAAACCTCCGAAGTCCGATTTGATGGCAGGTGTTTTTTCAACCATCCTGCAGCAGCATAGTAGGCCTCAATTTTGGACAAGTCCACAGTCTGGTTCTTTGAAATATTAAATGGGAGAAACAAACTTTTGGTATGACTTTACTAGAATCCACCTCCAGGGATGTACTTACTGTCTTTGGCGTTTTGGTCTGACTGTAAAAAAAACCAAAATATTTTTTAAAAAAATTGGTGGGTTCTAGAAGTGGATCTCCCAGTTGAGGTAAATTACAAAGCTGGTACCGGCGAAACATGTTAGCTCACCTGTGGAAATGT
Source organism: Triturus cristatus (assembly GCF_964204655.1). Lineage (NCBI taxonomy): Eukaryota > Metazoa > Chordata > Amphibia > Caudata > Salamandridae > Triturus > Triturus cristatus. Next base: position 427,766,838 of record NC_140595.1, read on the forward strand.
TTACGATTTGATACGGGTTATGCTGTGATCTGATTCACCCTCCCCCCCTCAAATTAACCCTTCATATAAATGTTTTCATGCAAATTTCTTTATTTGAAATGTCATAAGAAATATAAAATATTGCATCTTCCATGATTGTTAAGTAAGAAACTAATCGATGAAAGGACGGATAAAGAAGTAGGCTGCTAGTGAAATTTGCAAGCACCGATTAAAATTATGCCACACCCTGCTCAAATCAAAATATATTATAAGGCCTATCCATGTATGAGGCCCTTTTTATTGGACTAAAGTTGTCACAAAAGGCAGTAAAGCAGAAATATACAGCGTAAATACTCTGTTAGTTTAAAAAAAGAAATCGAGTTTTTGTCATGGAAATTATTCTTAATTTAACGAAACAGTTCTGTTTTAGTGTCTTCACAGCAAGAGTCCTTATATGTTTTGTTGCTTACTGATTACCACCACCTTGGGGGGCTGTTGTTTTTCCTGGAGTTCACTGTCCATTAATTTGTTTGCAACATTCCCTTTAAGATTAGAATCCCTTGCCAGCCCTCAGATATTTGGAGATATTTGTGCAACCACAGAAATAAATCTGCTCTTAAATGAGATTGTTTGCAACTACAGTAATAGTGCTGTTTGGCTAGGTTTGATCATACAGCAGTGTGGGCATTTAGAAAAGGGCCAAGTCTACACCAACTAACTAGTGTAGGCTAGTGCAGAATAATTTCAGTCTAAGTACATGTTGCTTGACGGAATCAGGAATGCTATTAAAGCCCTCACTCTGAAAGAATGTTAAGGTTGAAGCATGTCTAGCTATTTTACCACAACTTTCTGTGAAGGGCTTACCTTAATCACAAACTTTATACTTCCTCCTTTAAAAATGCCACAATACCCTAGTCTCTTTAACTGACCCGGTTTACACCATAATTGAAACAAGCATTGACAAAGCCAATAGATCTTGCCTTGACAATGTGGATGCTGTGCTATTGACAATACATGTTTGCATTAGTGGGAGTGCCAATACAGACACAATGTAAAACGGTGTGCGCATGCATGCACACAGCATCTGTTTGAGAATGGTAAGAAAAACATTCTAAAATAGCTGCAGAGTGGGAGCATACATCACAACTCACGTTCCTATGATGCATCGTGATGCACTGGCGCCCATTTTGGCATTTTTTTTTTTGTGTGTCCAACCTGGCCATCGGCCTTGTTAGAATTGTAAAGCAAGAATAAAGAAGGTGCACAGGGACCCATACATCAGAGGCAAGTGGTAATAGCTCTCGCAAATCAGCTAGAGCTGTCTGCATGCAAGACTTAAAAAGCCGTAACTGGACTGGTTATCCACTAGTAAATATCAGCCTAGTATTCGTATTCCACTGCCTATAAAAAATAACGGAGAACATGGCTATCGATCAGCTGTGTGCATTTTGTTTAAACTCACTGGTGCAGGAGAATGGAGCCAGAGTTTAAGCCTAACCAGGCACGCACCTACCCATATTAGATATGCCGTTTAGGTTTACAGAATTCTAGAGCACAGTCTCTAAGAAACGCTCCAGCTTTTGGACATTTTTTGAAGCCATGAAATACATCTCCTGCTCTACAGAATTAGAGAGGTAGTGGAGTATTTCAGTGTTGCAATAGGATGGGCTTACGTATCTTATTATTTCTTGTTTAAAGCCTTGAAGGCATCAGTGATTTTGCGCAATTCAACAATAATACTACTTCATTTTACTCGGTCAATCAGGTGGCTTATAGAGTGCGACTCACCCGTAAGGGTCTCAAGGTGCTGGGGGAGAGGGGGGGGGGGGGAAGACTCCTAGTCCGTCTAAGGTGCTGTGGTTGTTGTAGGGCCAGGTCTTGAGGTCCTTCCTGATTTGCGGCAGAGACAGTGATTGCCTGAGGTGGAGAGGCATGGTGTTCCAGGTCTTTGCTACGAGGTAGGAGAAGGATTTTTCTCCTGATAAGGTTTTGTGGCTACGTGGGTTGGTAGCCAGGGCCAGTTGTGCTGGGTGGAGGTCTCTGGTGGATGTGGGGAATGTGAGGCGGTGGATAAGGTACGCATGTCCCATGTAGTGTAGGGCTTTGTAGACGTGTATGAGGAGCTTGAAGGTGATTCTTTTGTTGATTGGGAGTCAGTGGGTGTCTCCCAGTTGGCCGGTGATGTGACTGCTGTGGGGGATGTTGAGAATGAGTCTGGCGGAGGCATTCTGAATGTTCTGCAGTTTCTTGAGTTTCTAGGTGATGTCGGTGTAGAGTGCATTGCCGTAGTCGATTCTGCTGCTGATGAGTGCGTGGATAACTGTCTTTCTGGACTCAATGGGGATCCACTTGAAGAGTTTTCAGAGCAGGCGTACCGTGTGGAAGCAGGATGATGAGACGATGTGGATCTGGCAGCTAATGGTGAGCGAGGAGTCTAGGATGATGCTGAAATTCCATGCGTGGGCTGTTGGTGTGTGGGGGAGGAGTTTCAAGTGCTGTGGGCGACCAGGAGTCATCCCAGGAGGGAGGGGGTGGAGTCCATGATGAGGACTTCGGTCTTCTCTGAGTTGAGCTTGAGGCGGCTGTTCTTCATCCAAGTGGTGACAGCCTTCATCCTGTCATGAAAGTTGTTCTTGGCGACTGTGGGTTTATTGGTGAGGGAGAGAATCATTTGGGTGTCCTCGGCGTAGGAGAAACAATATTGAGTCCGTGGTTCCTGATAATGGCTGTGAGAGGGGCCATGTAGATGTTGAAGCAATTGGTTGTTGAATAGGTTCTCAAATTATGACAGCGTTTTGGTACTTAGTTCCTATTCAAAGAGGCAGTAGCAGTGCTTTTCCCCTTCCCCTTCACCATTACTATTTAATACAAACTTGGAGCTCTTGATGACTACACCGCGACAAAACAGAAATCATAATTGACGACATGCACTGCAAATCACCGCATTATGTAGAGGATGCATTGCTATTCATTTCAAGACCCAGTCCTTTGTCCAAACATTCAAAAACTAATTATGATGCTATCGCTTTCCTGAGGACCTGCCTGACAGTTCGAGCTAGACTGTTCCCATTGGGTTCAGGGTCAAGACTGATTTGCATATGGCTGGGTTCAAACTGGAATGGCATAGGGAGCAAAAACAATGATGTATTTAGGTCCAGATCTCTGTACTGGGACAAATGTATGACATTGTTCTGCATTCTGTCCATCAATTGTTCTTTTTGCATTTGTCACCTCAAGTGGGACAGGTATGCCCAGACATGGGACCGATCTCTATGCCATTGGAGTCAAGCTATCCTGGCTTATGATGGGTGAAACCCCGAAACCGGTCCTAGGATGCTTGTTTCCAGTCCAGGGATGACCTTACCTGGCAGTTTGGGCTGGACAGTTCCCATTGGGTGCAGAGTCAAGACTGATTTGCATATGGCTGGGCTCAAACTGGAATGGCATAGGGAGCAAAAACAATGATGTATTGAGGCCCAGATCTCTGTACTGGGGCAAATGTATGACATTGTTCTGCATCCTGTCCATCAATTGTTCTTTTTACATTGCTTTCCGGTTAGCAGATAAATTGGGGCAAATCACAGTTCATATACAGTTGCTAAGTAAACTTCCATAGATTTTGATCAATGGAATTTTTCCTGGCAATTGAACCAGCTCAACTTTTTAGGCATCTTTACTTCTAGGTCTGGGTCTAATACTGTACAAATAAATTTAGTCCCACCGTTAAAATCTTCATAGCTAGACACAAAAACATGGGCTTTACTCTCTCTTGGTCTGCGGGCTAAAATAAATACAATCAAAATGATAGTTTTGCCAAAGCTTGGCATAAGTTTAGCAGCATCACATTTCTAGGATTTCAACGACAACAAAAAAGAAAATGTAGCTTGGAAGTTTAGATCAAATCAGTAGCAGGTTGAATCGTGAAGAAGTATACACTTTCTTGGGTTGAAATGTAAGGAATAGCTATATTAGTACATCCTCTTTCAATAAGTTTGTTCACACAGTGTGGCAATATATCGTTGTTGTTCCTAGAAACAGTAAAACTGACCAGGAAGGCCATTCATATGCTACAAAAAGAAAATCCCTGAAAATATTTCTTCTGAATGTGGCTTCTGTAAACCCACTGAAAGCAGCAAGAACACTAAACTGGAAACCTTGCTTCAAGACCGGCATAATTTGGGTTTACCAAGTATTGCATCAAATAGGAGCTTGCAGTCTCTGGTAGAGAAGCAGGGAAGTACCAGTGTCTGATCTATGTTTAAAACCAATTCAATGCTCCTATTACCTCCAGTCTGTATGCCCTGACAACTTGGATAACATCAATGATTGTCGAGGATATTTCAGGAGCACGACTTATAAAGAATGGGTCTCTTATCAGAAACAGTCAAACTTTTTTCTGACACCAAACAATATACATGCCACAAAGAAAGGAGTAGAGATTGTACTGGAATCTGCAGTACTAAGTCAGGCATAACCTTGAGGAAGCTAATTTACTATAGAAATGCAGCAATGGTGTTGAGTCCATTCCATTCATTAGTCTTTATTCCACTATCTAAAGCTAGCCATAAAAGAAAAGTCATTATAAAATAAAACCAATACAATCATATTATAAAAAACATTACAACTTGTACATATGTATTGACCATAACGTTCATACTTGTACATCATTGAGGTAATTCATAATTACACTTAAAATGATAATTTATAAAACTAATCGTATTTTAAAACCACAACAAATCAATACTCCTATGATATTATACTTTTCTTATTATTAATTGCTTTCATAATGAACAAGGCCACGCTATAACAAGTCAGGGGGCCACCTAATCTTAACAAGAATTTCATAGCCTCTTTGTGTGACCTGATGTTATAGGAAATAAATAGTGGGTTTAAATAATAACATCTAAAAACCTTCTAAACTTTACATAACAGCATAAAGTGCAACGTGCCTTGTTTGCTTCTATTGTCACATGGACATAAAGAATCTGCAGGCGGATGAAACCGCATAGTAGGAAAAGCTACAAGAAAATGAACAATGCCACATCTAAATCTCGTTAATACAAAGCGATGCTGTGCATAAGTCACACATGACAAATAGTTATTAGTGATCACATCGCTGCTGTATGATGTATACTGAGCCACAATAGGTTTGTTCTTTTCAGTAAAAAGCCTTAGATCTATCCTGTTTTGTAGAAAGGAGTCTCTAATTTCTTTCTTAGAGTAGATCAAGGTTTTAGACGTTTCTGTCCATATTGGCGTTTTATATATCTTTTCTAGAACAGTATTAACGTACAGCAGCCATGGAATTGTAAGTGCATTTTGCAATTTAAGACAGTCTAAAATAATTGATTTGGTAAAACCGTTTTCTTCCCTTTTCCATATTGAATCCCACAGTGATAGAGGTCAGCCCAATAGGGAGTCTTCTAAAAACTGTCTCATAATGAGCAATGGTATTGGATGCAGATGATGGTAAATAAAGCAACCATTTCAAGAACAAATTTTCTTGGGATTGCAGGACTTTGGTATTTGAATGGCCCCATAGCCCTGCCCCATACAGGGCTATGCTAGTTCCTTTAACTTTGCATAAGGCTACCATCTCATGAACTGTCCAACTCCCCAGTTTGGAAGAAAATTTAAAAATACCTTGAGTTGCCCTGCTCATTTTGGCTCTGGTAATGAAATGCGTTGAGACCAAGAGCCGCTGTCCGCAAAAACAATACCTACATAACAAAAGGAATTCACTGTCTTGATAGGAGTTTTTTCAATATAAAAGGTTTTAGGGGGTTTGGGCCCACAAATCATAGTGTATGTTTTAGATTTATTTATGACCATTTTCTTCTGCAACGTAAAATCAGAAAATGCCTCCATCAATCTCTGCAGGCCTATTGAGGTTCTTGCAACAAGTACGGCGTTGCCTACATGTATGTAAAGTGTAATATGATTAGCAGATTCTGGTCTGATGAGAAACAGGATCCTGTTAGTTACCTAAGTCAGTTTAAATTTCTTTTAAAAAGTCTTATGTTTTCATCTCTCTGCTGTCAAGTGTTGAAATGAATATTTCATGGATATAAAGAGCCATCAAATTGTATAGAGAATTATTGTGATAGTTTGAAAGTCCAGTAAAAAGTACAAAATAGAGCATTAAACTTGGGCAATGACTGATCTTGCCTCTGTGGCAAAAGGGTCATTTATGAACGAAGGCCAGGAAACCCACTATAATATTTTGGGGCTAATATTCAGAATTTGGACTGACTGCGTGTTGTCTGTAGTCTGGAGTTCAGTATCCTTTGTCAGGTGTTTGTCTCAGGCAGTTGTTAAATTGACACATGCATGTTCTTCTTTGGAGTAGATCCTACATTAACAAATGAATCTATTGCGCCTTCACATTGTATTCTAAAATGACATTTTTCTGTACGACTTTGTTCCCTTTTAACTCAGTGCTCAGTCTGGTCTTATGCTCACATAGTTAGCTCTGTACTCTTGATGATAATTTTTGTTTTACTATGATATAATGCCTTTTTGATGATTATGTCTTGATATGAAAGTTTTAAAGTGAAACAGTAGTAGTGGTAACTATATGGCACCTCCCATTTATTTGCAATTCATTTTTGTGAGTCAGTTCATATCCATGTAAAGTAAAACTTTGGGTGCTACACTTAGATATCTGAACACCCTACTACCAAAGGTGTCTGAGAGCTGTGAGTCCGAAGGTCACTGCACACCAAATGTATACAACAAGATATCATAGGAATCCGTATATAGTACAATCTAATACAATTAGGCAAAATGTAGCTTAGTAGTCCAATAAATGTGAGATCCAATATGTTGAGTCCAAGTGTCTTTAATACGCAAATGTTAATATGTTGAGCAACATAAAAGAAGTGACGTCATGAAGCACAGCCAACACCGGTTTCGTCACACAAGTGACTTCTTCAAGGCTCTGTATAGGACGAGTATCAGATGATAGCCAATTTTAAATGTTTTAGACCCTCCACTAAGTCCAAAAGAAATGAGGGTCCTGTACCAAATTCGATAGGATCCTCTTTTAGTCTTCTAATCAATGTCAGCAACTGAGTAAAAGTGCCAGTATGTCCAGAATACCACTGTCCAAAATTGTAGCACTAAGTATGGTGTTGAGACCATAATCAATTAAGTAATGCATAAAGTGCGTCCAAAGCACAACAATGTTAAATCGTGACTAAAGCTCCTTTATAGGAGATTTGGTAAGCTCCGTATTCTAAATGGGAATTCGATAAACCCCTTAGACTGGAGTGGAGCCAGCTGCTAGAGATGTATTTTGAATGTCTTACCCACTATTCTTGTGTTTTGGACGCAGTATACTCATTACAGGAGGAGGTGCGAGGGGGAAGGGAGGGATGCGGAGGCGGGAGAGGTAAGGGAGGGAGGAATTGGACACTTGTCTAGGAACCCAAAGACCTATCCAGACTTAGTAAGGCCAGCTTTGTATGATAGGCTGGACCACCCCAGCCTCCTGTCATTCATTCATTGATGACCAGGAGCTGTGAGTCCCAGTAATATAACTGCACATCCGCCAGCCCCATCCCTCCATCAGACGTCGACTGTCGGTATTTATCTCAAGCAATGCGTGTCAATTGCCCTCCCCAGAAGACTGCTTGAATTAGTTCATTAAGTTTAATGAACCACACATTGCAGATTGGGAGTGAAGTTTTGCAGTGTGTATAGGTATCTTGGGAGAACTGTCATTTTGAATAGGGCTACCCTTCCCAGAATGTCTAGCGGAATGCTGGCCCAGTTCTGTAGATTCTGTTTTGTGTCTATGAACAGGAAAATGAGGTTAAGGCACTATCGACATACAGACCCCCAGGTATTTGAAACTTAGTTGCTCAGGAAAGTGCTTTGCCGTGTCACCATTTCCATGTCCCATTTCAATGGAGGCAGGAGAGACATATGCCAATTTGCACGGAGGCCAGAGGCTTTTTTGAAGGCCCCCAGAATTTGCAGGACCTGAGGACTCGACTACAGGTGGGCCAGGAATTATTGTGGCAAAGGGCTTGATCGCCATAGCAAAAAGGAGGTGAGAGAGCAGGCAACCCTGTCTTGTTCCCCTTCAACTGGAAAGGAAGCGGGGAGTACTCCGTTGACGAGGACCTGGGCGGCAGGCTCGCTGTATAAGAGTTGAGCATAGGAGGCACAGATATCTGCAAGCTAACCGGTTTTGGGGAGGAACCACTATGGTGGCCACATCCAACTGGGAGAAAGAAACCCAATCGTGCAGCTTCAGTGTAAAGGTCCAACAGATTTGGCGTAAGCGTGTTTTGGAAGCTACAATGGTATTCTAGTGGGAACCCATCAGATCTTGGGATTTCCGGGCATTCAGGTCTTGTATAGCCTTCCCCATTTCGTCCTCCTTAATGGACTACTTGAGTTCAGTTCTTTGGAGCTTCGCAAGACGAGGTTGGGGTATTTTTGTAAGGAGTGGGCTGGCTTCTTACCTTTCTAAGTGATGAAGGATTATGATATTTACTCTGCAGTGGTAATTTACCACCCTGCCGAGTTTGTGATGCCGATATCTCGAACTTCATCTCTCTAGTAGCTAACCAGTAGAGGACCTTCCCGTTTTTATCTCCATGCTCATATACATGTTTTGTGGAAGTACTGAAACATTAGTGGGCCTCGTGTAGCTCTAGCTGCCACAGCAAGGCTCTATTGATAAAAAGTTGTTGGTATTGCTGCTCAGGGGTGCTTGTAGGACATTGCTTCTCTAGTCTTAGTATTTTAGTCTCTAATTTATTGATCTGACTAAATTTGGTCTTCTCTGCCTGTCAAAGGTATGACTTGGCAGTCCCTCTAATTGTGGCTTTACTGCCGCCAAGCACACACTCGGTGAGGCATGTGAGCCTTAGTTTGTTTCAATGTACAGTTTAAGTTCTTTATGGATGTGTTCCCTAAATTGCATGTCCACGAGACACCATTCATTAAGCTGCCACATCAGACGCCCAGACCGAGCAGGTATCCAAGATGGAGGATCACCAGAGAATGATTGAAAATACCTCTTGGCAGTATATTAGCCGGAAGGAGCAGTCAATCTGTGAGTGAGAGGGTCTTGGCTGATGCTAATGTATGTGTATTCCTTTCACTCTGTATGTCAGGTCCTCCATGTGTTGCGCACAACTAGGCAGTCCATCCAGGTCCCAAGGAACTGTGCTAGTCATAACCTATGCTCTTTATGATGATGTGTTGCATTAAAGTCCCCTCCTATGATTGTGATTGTGTGAGGGGAAACTGGTACCAATGCCTGTGAGAACCTCAAGCGTCCATGTAAGTGGATGAGATGGGACATAAACACTTGGGAGAATAAGTTGTTGTATCATGCCCTCGATCTCCATACAGTGGCCCGGCAGATCTAAGCAGCTCTTTGTTATTACCAGGGGGAACGTTTTTCACAGAACTATGGCTACCCCTCTAGATCTTCTAGTGTATCCTGCATGGAAGGCTTGGTCATAGCCAAATCTGCTCAGAAATTTGATTCCCAGTAGATGTTGCTTGCAGTAACAGTAAAGCAGGATGGGTTTTCTTGGCGTGGTTGAGAACCACCGTTTGCTTGATCCAGTTCAGAAGGCAGTTGACCTTCCATGTTATTACCTGAAAGCTAGCCATCAGAGTTTGGGTTAAGCATTATTCGAAAGCTGCAGCGGGAGGCTGCCAGAATCAGCCCGTTGTTGTGGGTGCAACTGGGGTGTGATTGTGAATGGGTGTGCTGCCTGTTCCATATTAAGATATTAACAAACCAAGAACAAACAAACCATTTATTTTCCCCCCTAGTCTCCCCCACACATCCACCCCAGAAGCATCTGTCTCCCCAAATTCCCCCAATGAACATAACTGATTACACTCCAGATTAGGCATTAGAGGTGGCCCTCTTCCTGTTTAGGATCTTCTATTCAAGCTTCCAAGGAAAACCCCCTTAGAACCATTGTTGACCATCTTATGCCACCTGCTGGGTTCCTACAACCGCAGAAAGGTGTTGATGAGAAAACCCCTTGACCAACCACTGCGGCATTCACCAGGGAGATCAGTCTCTCCTCTCTTTTTTTTCTCTCTTCTTCTCCGTCTTCTCCTCCTCCTCCTTCTTCTTCTCCTCCTCCTCCTCCTCCTCCTCCTCCTCCTCCTTCTCCTCCTCCTCCTCCTCCTTCTCCTTCAGTGTCATTGTTTCTCTGGGGTTGGGGAGCCTCGCACTCTCCTCCGGCGGCTCCCATCTGATCCATAGGAGTCCAGCTATTGTTTGCCTCGACCCCTGCCTCTACAGGGTCTTGGTGGGCGGTGAGAGTCACTTGGGCACCAGTGGCTGTATTTTGTTTTGGGCGGGGGAGGTGTTTGAAATTATTTTATTGAATACACAAATGCCAATGAAAACAAAGCCAGATACAAGCAGCAAAAGTATAAGAGAGTGATAAAATACCTGGGACTGTTGATCCTTGCCCCTTAGGGGGGTAGCTCGTGACTTTGAAGCTCCGTTCTTTCAGCAGCACTCTCATGCCTCCTTGGGGCTAGCAAAAAAGTGGGACGTAGAGTTGTGGACCACTTTCAGTTTCACCGGGTCTATTAGCATATACAGCAGGGACATAACCTGCAGCTTCAGTTTGATTGCATCGAAGGATTTTTGTTATTTCTGGACCAATATGGTGTAGTTCGGGAATATCATGATACGGGTCGATTTTAAAAATGCAAATATACTTTTTGTGTGCTTCCTTGAGTATTGCATCTCGGTCCTGATGGTTTAGTATGTGAGCAATCATGGGTCTTGGAGGTGCTCCGGGTGGAGGTCATTGGGCCATAGCTCTATGCGCCATTTCTATGAGGAACCATTGCGAGAGGGTGCCATCTGGGATCTATGACCTAAGCTACATATCCGAGAACAGCTCTGGGGTTGTGGTTTCAGCCCATCTAGGAACCCCAGAATGTAGATTTGTTCTAGCTGGACTGATTTTTCATGATCTTCTGCTCTGGCTTCGCGAATGTGGGTGGTAGCAGTGAACTTGAACATCATATTTTGAGGTCTGTATCCTCTCTTCCAGTGAGGAGATTCTTCCTTCGGTTTCTGTCACTCTTCCAGCAACATTCTGCAGATCTTGCCAGAGAAGGGCCACGTCCGCTCCCCCACTTCCATTTCTACTACCTCTTGTAATGTCTGGATGGCTTGCAGGATGGTGGCAACGTCGGTAACTCCCAGGTGTTAGGGCAACAGGGCCTCGCAGTGTGGTTTAGGTTGCTCTGAAACAGGGGTGCTGTATTTCAATGCATGGCTGGGTGTGGAGCTATGTCCCTTTGTCTTTTACTTTTTTGTCTAAAAGGTTTGGAGCCCCTGCAGCAGCGTGCAGGTTGTCAAGCGGGCCAGTGGGGCCTTGACACTGTTCAGTGGCTGTTGTCTCTCTGCAGGAAATGACAGGTGAGTCTGCCGGCATCATCCAGCCCAACCCCATCCTCAGGTGGTCTCCCATTACCCTCCTAGTGGGCCTCCTCTGCACCAGTAGCTGGCAGAGTCACTGCACAACTTGTCCACCCCTGCGCTCCTTCAGAGCTCTGCCAGTAGTGTGCTCGCTGTCTGGTTATATTGGCCGGACTCTGCCTCAGATTGCCTGGCCCCCTCCACGTGAGCTATTTCTCCAGTTGGAGCCAGAAGGCTGGCAGGTTGTGGTGCGCCCATCCTGCTTCACCCAGTGGACACCATGAGGCAGTATGGGCAGCCTGGACTTCCCATGTGTTGGCCTGTTTGCTACAATCCCTCTCCCCCATGCTAGGCAGCACGTGGCCTTGCAGTAATATCGAAGTGTCTGCTATCGGGCGCTCTGTGTCCTTTGAGACATCAGGAGGGGCTCACTGATCAACCGCTCTCCTGTTCACCGCACCCCCGCAGGGACCCAGTCCGCAGAAAGCACTGTATCGTGGGCCAAAACCCCTTACCGCCCGAGAAGTCCAACGGAACCCCCATCAGTCAGCCCTGGCCACCCAAGCAGGCCACCGCCATTTTGGGTGCCCACCAAGTCCATGGGCAGCCAACCCGCAGTTCCAAGTCAACACACGGTTGGGGCGTTATTCCACACCCGGAATCTTCCAGGGGGATGTTATGAAGTGGCAATGGCCCCAGGTGGTGCTTGTGAGCAGCAGGGGGTTCAGAATGGCGGAGGAGGTCTGCAGTGTTTTTTAAATGTGCCCACGATTTCAGCCTCCTTGGCCACGTCTCCGCCACACTTCTGTGTTTGTTAGTGAAAGTAGTCTGGAGATCTTAAATGTGATGTGCTGTTTTAGTAGCACTTTCTGTAACCAATGTAGTTTTGAAAACTCTGCATCACAACCATATTTTTGTTGCACCAGCGTTCATCGTGCAAATTAGCAACTGACTTGCATGAATGATGTTTCAAGAATGTTAAAAATGTGTGTGCTGCTTTGCTTGGCAGCCTCGTCACTATAGTATGACTCTTTTAAATTTCACAAGAGCATTATTCATCCGTGGCCCTGTTGGGAGGGGCAGGGAACCACTGCAGCAAGGCTATAATATAATACATGGCCACCTGGACCCTCCGGTTCCATTCCTTGCCTTGGGTAGCTTGTCTTGAGGTCACTCAAAACAACATCCAGAACCTCGCTGAACATGCGGAGTTCATTGTCTTGGTATTGACCAGGCATGAGGACAACCGTAGTGATTAGAAGGTCATGAGTTCGAATCCTCGCAAGGCACTTTCAGCCTTCCATTCTTCTGAGGTGGGTAAATTGATTGTCATCAATTGGGGAATAGGAACGTTTGCTGTTAACTGTGCTTTAAAGCGGCCAAATTGCAGCACAAAGCACTCTAAAAGAACAACTAATTATATAAAAACAAGTTATTTAACAGATTACGGAAAGTATAAATACACCACTCGAATTTAAAATTGGATTGTTTTCTGATTCTGCACAACAAAACCACGTGAGTCAATGTAGTGATGAAAAGTAAAACAGGCCTGATTTCATGTGAGGTCAGGGTTTCGTGTGGCTGCTGGTTTTCCGGAATTGGCTAAAAACCACCTCCTAACTATTGGGAGGAAAAAACGTTGTGCAGATAGAATGTCCCTGCCGCACTCCTTGGGGCAAACGTCTTCATACCCGGTTTCAAATATACATACCTTTCACGGGCAGTGGTTAAAAATCGCAAAGCAAAATGCAACTGTGCACTAAAACTCCTGCACATAAAAATCTCCTTTGGGAATATTACCTACCATATGTTGGTGGGTGAAAGGGGTTTCATTCTAAGACCATGTACTTTAACAGACGCCTTCAAACTCGTCTGCTCAGAATGCAGGTGGTTTGTTACTGAACTATTGGTTTTGCAACTAGAGAAGTACATATTCTGTTCAAAAGAAAAGCCCACGTGAATACCTTCAACCCTGTGGGGTGCGACTGGAGCAAATTAAGCTTAGACAAATCATTGTTAAATGTGGTAAGTGTAGATATTCTTACTTTGTTGAATGATTCCTCTTTACCTACACTGCAAGGCCCTGCTGTGGTATACCCTATTGATCAGTCACCCTCTACACTCAGTTGCTGTCTTGATTTAAATCTACCTGTTGTGAGAACTCCTCAATCCTCCATTTGTGCGCCTCGAGGTGGGCGGTATAAGCAGAGGCCCTAGAGTTAGAAGGCCAGGGGATCTCGGACTAAGATTCGCCTGTTCCTTGACCTGGCATGCCACCTGACTCTTCTGCTTGGTCAGCACTACTCCTGTTGCTGAATGTGTAAAGACTGCCCCCTAAGGGTAGGAGCTGGCTACTTCAGGGTTCAGTGTTTATCTCACTGCCCCAAGCGCGGTATCATTTCCGTACATCAGCACTGCCTGTTATAACAACAAAGATAGTTACTACACTTTTGTAGCACACACATAACATGCTTCTGGATTCTATTTGCTGATGACGTGTTAATTAATACCAACTTAATGGTACTCATTTTGTTGACGCCTGGGATGAAATGAGATTCGAACCTGTGACCTTCGGGTCACATATATATCTCTGCAATGGATACATTGGTGCTCTGAGCAATTTTGCTGGTTGCGTCAGTCATTACGCTGGCCCCCGTAGCCTCCGATCGGTTCGTTCACATCGCGATTGCTCTTATCACCGTAGCGGTGGCTTCCATGTGCCCAGGCCCATGTTCAGCTTAAAATGGCCGGATTCCTGGCTCCTTCATGCCTCCAGTCGCGTGCTGTTATAGGACGTCCGAAGCCTCCATTGAGTGGTGTGCTGCAATGTGTCAGCATTTTTGAAGTACACACTAACACAATATTTTGGTCTCTTGCTCAACAGCTCACTATAAAAATACTATACATCTGTTTTCAGTGTTGTTCATAGATCTATTTAAAGCCTCAATTTCCGTTATCAGCTCGGGTTAATGTTAAAGTCCTGCAATCTGCACCTGTACCACATAGCTATAGGTGCGGTGTGATATCGCAGAAGGACACGAGGAGTCATTGAGCAAGAACACAGTAGGAAAGTTCTGCACATCTCCGCCAGGGGCGCTGAGGTTCAGCGGCATGGCCGGAGCGGCTTGTGGCAGCCCAAAGGAGAGGTAAAATATCCTCTAAATAGAGGTCTCTGCGTCAGTTGCCACATAGTTAAAGACGCATTCCATTCAAACTTACTTACCGGAAGAGGTTTGGAAATAATTAAACAGAATAGGAGGGGCCCAGATTCCTTCACACTCTAATCGTTCCGAGAGCAAAGTTTTCCTACTTAATAAAAAAACCCAGCATCTTTGCCTTGTTATATGGTTTCAGACAGATACTACACATTCCTGTGTCTTACATTTTAAGAAGAATGGCATTCCTTTCCGTAAAATAAATAGTTAATAACTAGAGTTAGATCTTGGTCTGGTTATATATTAAGGATTGCTTTCTACCATTTTTTCCATTTTCAGGTCAGTCTCTAGAAGTTCTTTGCATCTACTTAGGAACACTTTGGTACTCGGTGACCCAAGCTTTTTGTTATCCATTGGATTGCTACTTTTTTCATTGGTGAACTTGTGCACTATTCTTTAATAGCCTCCACAAAGCTTCTAGATGTGAGGTAACATTGTATGCATCGTAGGTAGCACAGAAGAATGGAATACCCCAACTAATTTTAGGAGTGCCCTGAATATTGTGGTCGAGTCTAGTGCCAATAGCTTAGTGGTGAGAACATGCAATGGGAGGAACACCAAATGATGGAGGGTGGGAAACATCTTAATGTACTTATAGATTGGATCCTTTACACTGAAATGCTCTCCTAAGCAAAAAAAAAAAATATATATCACACTATTTAAGATAGTCAGTTTATCGCTGGTGAGATATATGAATCATCTGGACGGTCTCGGATGAAATTGGTCTAGTGCATGTCACAAAAGAGGTCTTGTGTTATTGTCTAATGTAAACATTTAGGCATTATATATTCCGTTTATTCAGTGCAGTAGCGGATTAGGATGCCATGTGTGTCACGGTTTACAGCCGAACCTCAGGCAGGAGTTGTTAGACACAGGTTTATACGTTTTAAACATCTTACCTCAAAATTTCAAGAAATAATGAAAATTGGTCTGTTCATCTTGGGTGCACTTGTGTCTAAAGTGTATCTTAAATTAATATTGGCATCTAACATTAATTTATTCAAAAGACTTATTTAATGCCATAATGTTTACAGTTTGCCAAACTTTGGGTTATTACGGTTTGCGCTTTTGTCTTTTTGAAGAAAGGGACTATCTTACCCAGTGCTTTAAATGGAAAAAACATAAGTGCAGGTACTCGAAAAAAAAGGAGCAGTGGGCGGAGTTTAGGGCGGGCACAAGGGCGGTGCTAAGAGGGAACCAGGGGCGGGGTTAGCTTTTTGACCATGCCATGGTTGTATGCATGAAGTTCTATACTTTCACACCGTGTGATCCAATAGGCCCTAATCCTTTGTACATCTCGTCTGTACGAGCATGCGTTTGCACTCTCGCTTGCGATACCCTTGTGCTTTATTAGAGTCCGGATCCCCTAGGATGCTCCCCGCCCTCCTGAGATCCCACAATCAATATTAGATACTTTCAGAATGTGGGTATAAACATCCATGTTTAATTTCTTACATCAACACACATAAACTTGACAATTGAAATTACCTATTTTACATTACGCCTAAACCAATATTTACACTTTTAATATTGACAATCATAATCAAATATAACTATCGGTTATCAGATATTAATTTGCTCCAGCACCAAGGAGCCCTCTGGCTCGCATCTCCTAACTGAGAACCATGCAGGGCACAACCCACCTGCGTCCTTGAGAGGTGAGCCCCAGCCTTCTGGTCCTTGTCTGCCATTTATGGGGCCCACCCCTCTACCACCAGGCTGCCAAGGAGGCTCGTAGGGAATAACAAGGGGCCGCTGCCCCATGCCATGGTTCGTGACCTGGCGCCCTTGCCTCCCCAGCCGGTGTCCCCATTCCCCCTGCGGAGAGCTTACCGTCTCTCCCCTCAGTGCTGGTCTAGGTATTATGTAAGGAGGACTCCTGTTAACCCTGCGAGTCAATGTTCCGTGGCCTCTTTTCTGCCATTAGGGTGACCAGGGCCCACAGGTCCTTAACCCTCCCCACCACCGAACAAGTTCTGTACAAATGACCAAATTCCTTTGATCCATACATTCGTCCCAATGTGCAACAAATGTACGCCGTCATGGTGAAACATCCGATCCCCTGTGATCAGTCTGTGTGGTATGTGGCATAGGCGGCCCTGTCCAGTGCCCAGCTTGGCCAATTCATCGTTGAGTCGCCTCACTGACGCATTGAACGCTAGTGCTTTTACTGTCCGACATGGTATCATACATGACCAAGCTATCCACACCTGTGGAAATGCCTGTCCCAGCCAGGTGAACGCCGTCAGTAACGCCTCCCTGACCGCCTGGCGCCCAAGGTCTTCCATGTCGTTGCCGCCTAAATGTAAGCTAACCAAACCCGGGGATTGCTGTCTCTCGTGTGCTCTTGTCTCCTCCACCAGCCGCCGCAGTTGCCGTATTCGCAAGCCCCCAACGCCTCGCCATAGGAACGACATCCCCTTCAAACTCTGCGGCTTTGACACTCACTGCTGCTGTAACCGGACTGTGGCTTTAATTTCTATAAATTCAACTTGAATGATTGTGTTACTCTTATAGTCTCTCCCTTGACTGCTTTTCGTGTCTATTGTTGGTAGTAGTGTGTTTTTAGGTCAAAGCCTACTGGTTTGCTTAAAGACATCTTGGGGACATTCAGAAAGCTTACCTGGAAATGCATTTCCCACGTTGCTTACCATTGGCTTTGTAACTCACATTTTGTGGCTTTCTGTTTACTGCCTTTATTTGTTTTAGGCTGTCTGGGAGAGTTCGCTCCTCCCAAGGAGCAAAGCCTTTTCACACCGACTCCCCCTGTGTTCTTCCAAGAATGCTCCTTGCTGTAAACAGGCCTGTGAATCTTTTTCTTATCTTGTCTTATTTGCTGTACATTCAAAGACAGAGGGCAAATGTCAAGTTTTGTCTTCTGAGGGAGCTTGGTGTTTTCTTTCTCTGACTTCAAAGTGAGAGGTTTTATTTGACAAACTTGCTGGATGGTGAGGGTAGGAAACGTTTTTTTCCTAGCACACAACATTTAAATGAACTGTGCAAGTATTTTAGAATATATCTGAATTAGGAGTGCATAAATAAAGCATATTTTTTTTTAATTCTGAAATGTGTTGGAAACAGATACTTTAATATGATCAAACAAATCCATACACTAGGTGATGCTATTTCCACAAATTATGTGTGAGCTGTATAGTTTTTTTTTTTTTTTTTTTTTTTTTTTTTTGAAACCGTTTATTGCAGTTTATAGAAGTTACAGGTATGGGCCTACAACCACACGGCCGGCCGCTAGAGCATCAAAAGCATATTACATACATACAGCAAAAAACTTTCTCAGCGGTGCCCAGTAGGAAGACAGGAGTGATCAATGGTGCAGGCCTCACAGCTCCATGCCCACAGTACGGTTCCATTTTCTTAAAGCAAAACAACGTAAACAAACCACAACCGCAAGGCAACCCTCGATCCAAAGTGACAACACGTGCTCCATAAGTGGGGGATCCAAACCAGCAGCAAAATTCTGAAGAGGGGGACGGGAGTAGATCAGGGACTGGGGGACCGCGCGCCCGCGGCCAAGGGAGGGGCGCCATCTAGGGAGACGGAGCCGGCGAGGCCGCCGGTAGCAGCGGCGGCTCACAAATACCCCCGCGGTAGGCGTTCCAGGGGCCCCAGAGTTTCATCCACGCCCCAGGCTTACCCCTCGCCACATACACCACCTTTTCACGAAACATACACCAATCCATATGCTCTTTCCAGGCCGACACCGCAGGGGGCCTCTGGGATCCCCACAATTGGGCAATATCACGCTTGGCTATCATGTATCCCAAAGTCACCCACCGCGCCTGCGGGACCGAGTAGTCATTTGGTTCCCAGACATTCAGCAAGCATCTCCTCGCTTCAGGCAGCAGCGCGACACGCGTAACCATTCGTAGAACCTCATGCACACCACGCCAGAATCGCTCCACCCTCGGGCACTCCCACAGTATATGCATGAAAGTCGCCAACGCACCACAGCCACGCTTACACATTCCATCACCGGCAAAACCCATACGTAAAAGCCTTGGCCCCGTCACGTAGACCCGGTGAAGGATCTTGAGCTGGACGAAACGAAGGCGAGCCGGGATGGCCACCTCTTTCGGAGAGGCCACCGCGGAGATCCAATCCTCGTCGTCCAGCTCCAGCCCGTCGGCAACCCAAGCCTCGCGGAGACTAGTCAGCAGACACGATCTATCGTTAATCAATTTTTTGTATATGAGGGAGATCGTGCTGTCCGGGACATGGCCATCTAGCACTCTGTCCTCCAGGGGGGAAGACTCCGGAATGGATGCAACATCCGGGAAGACGGAGCCCAGCGCATGGCGGACCTGTAGGTACCGAAAGTACTCACTGCCCTGCAGCTGAAACTCCGCCTGCAGCGTCTCAAAAGTTTTGAATCCCCCCCTCGTGCAGAGATCTCCCACCGTGCTGATTCCGATCGTGTCCCACTTCTCGAAGCCCTTCGACGTCCACAGGGAGCCCAACCTCTCAGATGCATACAGCGGAGACGCTCGGGTCAAACGGTCCTTCCACCCCATAGCTGCATTAGCCGCGTGCCAGACACGCACCATGACACGCGTCGGTCCCGTCAAACGGGAGTCGGGCGCGCCAGAGTAGAGCGCTCGATTATAATCGCCACCGGGCAGAAGCGTCCTGTCCATCTCAAATGCCGGGTTCAAGGCGGGCCCGTAAAGGCCATGATTAATTGCAGCTAGTTGGGAGGCCCAGTAATACCGTTTGATGTCCGGGAGGGCGACCCCTCCATCGTACCACGGGAGCGTCAATTTAGCCAGAGCAATACGCGGCCTCCCGTCCCAGAACAGGCGCCGCTGGAGGCCCTCCACCTCGCGAAAGTAGCGTGCCGGGACCAGGTCCATGGTATTCTGGAGGGCGTAGAGGAAGCGCGGCAGGGACATCATTTTAAATAAGGCCGCTCGGCCGAGCGGCGAGAGCGGCAGACGCCGCCAGCGCACCACGTCCTCCCTCAGACGCTGGAGGGGGGGCAGCAAGTTCCGCTCATAGCGGGCCTCCGGGTCAAGAGTGATATATATACCCAGGTACCGGAAACCCTGGGAGGCAATCTGGATCGGACAGTCCCGTGGCAAGACCGGGGCCTCCCCGGAGAGCACATAGACACAGGATTTCGCCCAGTTGATGACCAGGCCTGAGTTGCGACCGAAGGAGCGCAAAACATCAACCAGGACGATCAGTGACTTGCGCGGGGAGGCGAGATACAAAAGGATATCGTCAGCATAGAGGGACACGCGGTCCTCATGCTCGGGGGTCCAGCGGAGACCACGGATAGAAGGGTGCCACCGCAACCACTCCGCCAGGGGCTCCATGGCCAGGGCGAACAGGAGAGGCGACAGGGGACAACCCTGTCGCGTGCCCCGCCCCAGCGCGAATGGGGCAGATACTCGCCCATTCACCACCACCTGCGCCAACGGGCCCGAATATAGCAATTTGACCCAGCTGACGAAACCCGGGCCGAACCCAAACTTCGCCAGCATCGCCCAAATATATGGCCATTCGAGCGTATCAAACGCCATGGTGGCGTCCAAGGACGCCAAGATGGCCGGCTCCCGCACAAATGGGACACGCGCGAGCACCCCGTGTAAGCGCCGCAGATTAAGCGCCGTGTTGCGGTGTGGTATAAAGCCCGATTGGTCTTGGTGGACCAAATCGCCCACCACGCCAACCAACCGGTTGGCCAACACCTTGGCGAGGATTTTGGGCTCCGCGTTCAGAAGCGAAATCGGCCTATAGGATGTGACCCGCTCACGGGGCTTCCCCTCCTTATGGATCACCACAATTGTAGCCAGACGCTGGTCCGGCGGGAGGGAGCCCTGCGAGTGGGCCGCAAGGAACATCGCGCGCAGGTGGGGCGCCAACACATCCGGGCGTAGCTTGTATAGCTCAATGGGAATACCATTGGGGCCCATGGCCTTGCCGGATGCAACCGAGCGAATAGCCGAGGCAATTTCATCCGAGGTGGGCGGGGCATCCAGCGAATCCCTGTCCTCCACCGTAAGGGAGGGCAGTGCGATGTCCCGAAGCAAGGCATGGGAATCTTCCTCCGAGCAGGGAGAAACCGGGGAGTAGACTTCGCGGAAATAATCCGCGAAGCAGGAGACAATGGCTTCCGGCTCAGTGACGCACACACCATCCACGCTCTCAATCAAAGGCACCACGCGGCTCGCTCTTTCCCTCTTGTCCAACCACGCAATCAATTTGCCAGCCTTGTCACCCACATCATACAATCGCCCCTGCTGCTCTCTACTGAGGCCCCTGGCCGCCTCCGTGACGAGGGCCCGATAGGCCGCCTGCTTTAAGTGCAAAACATGCAACTTGGCGTCTGTTACCCCGCTCCCCAGGTCACCCTCCAGTTCTGCAATCTCGGCCTCAACCCGGGTCACCTCCTCCCGCTCGCGCCGCCGGGCATTGGAAATAAAGGAGAGGGCCTCCCCTCTAAGAACCACCTTGAAAGCCTCCCACAGGGAGATGGCAGACGGGACCGACCCCACATTCTCATCGAAATAGCGCTGTAAGGAGTTGATCAAGTCGGCACGAATGGTGGGGTCGCGCAAATACCATGCATTGATCGGGGCCACTCTGCCATCCCCCCTCGGGAAGACATCGAAATGCAACAACAATGGGGAGTGGTCTGAGATACCCCGTGCCAAATGGCGCACCTCCCCCACCCTCCCTGCCTGGGCCGCCGGGACAAGGATGTAATCAAGCCGCGAGAGGCTACCATGGGCCCCCGAGTGGAAGGTGTACTGTTGCAATACGGGATGCTTTAAGCGCCAGCAATCCACCAGGCCCAGCGTGTCTAAAAGGCCGGGCAGCCACGCCTGTGCCCGGGGGAGGTCCCTAGGGGGATGGCGATCCATAGACCCAGAGGCAACCGCGTTAAAGTCCCCTCCAACCACCAACAGGCCACCCGGAAGGTCCAGAAGGAGGCGCCCCAGGTCCGCAAATGTAGTGGCTTGTAACCCAGGCGGGACGTACACTGATATAAAGATAAACACTCTACCCTCCATTCGTCCCACCAGAACAGTGTAACGTCCCCTCTCATCATGGCGCACCTCGTCAATCTCCAACGGGAGCGAGTTCTTGACCATAATACCCACCCCCCGCGAGCCCGAAGTGAAGCCGGAGTGGGCCGCCAAACGATATCCCCGCCGATTCGTTGCATGAAAGGTGTTACCTATAAGGTGTGTCTCCTGCAGGAAGACAACATCTGGAGAAATACGTTTTAAATACTGCAGGACCACACCACGCTTAATCCTATCCCCCAGGCCGTTAACATTCCATGACAACACAATCAAATCCCTACCCCCCATCATAAGTCAAAACAATCGGTCGCCCCCCACCGAGCATCTTAAAAACAACGAAACAGTTGCGGGTTTGCCTTGCGGTGCGAACAAACAACACACCCCCCCCACCCCCCGGTCCCAACAGAACTCCCCCCTCCCTGCACCCCTGCATGAGCCCAGACAGCCCCCCCAAAGTGCAGTGTGCCTGTCGCCCCATAGCTAAGTACTAACTAGTCCCCCCGAGGAGGAGGGAAGCCCCCAGCAGACCCCACCCGACCTCCATGGGAGGGGAACATACGAAAGCAATATATAGTAAAGGAACAATATCCAGAGCAAGGCCTATACAGTCACCCCTCAATTCTGATCCGGCGGGCCCTCCCCGCCAGCCGCGCCCCCCCCACCCCGATCTCCCGGCAAAGTATCTAACCGGTCCCCAGCCACCTCGGGCCGGTCGAAGAAGTGCGTACGGCCATCCACCTCCACCCTCAGCTTAGCCGGAAAGAGCATTGAGTACTTGAGGTTTAGGTCCCTTAGGCGACGTTTAATACCAAGAAAGCTCTGTCGCTGCTTCTGGACCGCCGGAGTAAAGTCTGGGTAGAAGTGTACATCCATGTTGTCCAGCCTGACCGGTCCCTGTTGCCTGGAGGTCTGGAGGATGGCGTCTCTGTCCCGGAAATTAAAAATCCGGGCAATAATAGGCCGCGGCGGGGCACCGGTCTTAGGGCGGCCCCCAGGGACCCGGTGGGCACGCTCCACCGCAAAAAGCTTACTCAGCCCCCGGGGCTGGAGATGGGTCAGGATCAGTTCTTCCACGAAGAGATCTGCCGCCTCCGCCTCTCGGCCCTCCGGCACACCAATAATGCGAACATTGTTCCTCCGGGCCCGACCCTCGGAATCCTCCAGTCGCCGGTCCATCAGGGCGCTCGCCTGGCCAAGCCGGCGCACCTCCTTCTGGAGGGCCACCACGTCCGTAGTGAGGCTCGTTGTGGTGTGGGCCAGGGAGTCAACTCGGTCGTTCGTTTTTGACAAGTCTGCCCTCACAAGGCCCACATCCACCAGGACTGAGTCAATTTTTTGCGCCAAGGTATCGAAACGCTGGTCCACTGAGGCCTTCATCTCTGCGATGGCGCCCATGACGTCCCGGAGGGTCAGATCCACCGGTTGGGCAGGCGCCTCCGTCGGGCCCACCAGGGATGACCGCGATGCCTCCGGAGAACCCTTCTGGAGCGTATAGCGATCCATACTATTGGCCTGGTGCGCCGTGCCACGGCGGGTTGTCTTCATCTTCGCCCGGTCGCCATCTTGTTTGGTGGACATGCTGGCCCTTCCACCGTCGTGCCAAGATCTCCAAACGGGCCGCCACACCAAATCACGGGTGTCAGGGGGGGGGGCGGGGGCGACCACCGGGCCGCGGGTCAACCCACCGCCGGCGGGTCAGCCGGGCACCTGGACAAGGCAACACCACCGCACCCCGCTCCGCAGCCCGACCCCGCCTGAGGCAAGGAGGGCGCAAAAGCGAAAGTGAAAGTGCGGGGTACGCGAGTCGCCCAGCCCCGCTCGCCGCTGTTATTCACTTCGTCCCCGGATCGCCCCACTACTCCAATCCGGGGGGCCGGCGAGGAGAAGGCCGCAACCTTCAATCGATGCTCCCTCCGGTGTTCGGGGTCCGATTCGAGCCCAAAAAACGGGTGGCGCCTCAGCTCGGGTTCACCGATACAGTCCCCTCAACAAGGACAGGATATCGCCAGGATTAATTCAGGAGGTCGCGGAGGTCCTCGGGAGCCTCGCACCTTCGCGGCCATCTTGGTTGCGCGCTAGGCTCCTCCTCCAAGCTGTATAGTTTTATTTGTAAAATTGTAAGTCTGTGCAAATGTAATGGTCATTTCAGTTGAAAATGTGTTGTCTGTAATGGCAGTGTGCTACTACACCATGCATACTCCGCTTTACTCTGCACCACTCCAGGCAACTGCACACCCCTCCACGTTATGCACTCAATGCCACTGCACTCTACTCTGCACCACTCCACACCACTTCACTCTCCGCCCCTCTACTCTGCACCACTCTACTTTATGCCATGCAGTCTACACAACTCCAGTCCAGGCCACTCCAATTTACTTTGTACTTCTCCACTCTCTGCCTCCTCACGCCACTCTGCAACACTGCACTCTGCCGCTGCACTCTGCCAGTAAACCACGCCAGTGCACTTTATTCTGCAACATTTAACTCCATGCCCCTGCACTCTATTCCAGTCCACTGTACGCCACTCTAATCTACTCTGCACCACTACGCTCTACACCACTTTACTCTACCACATTACACTCTACACCACTCTGCTCTACTGCATGCTTTGCCAGTACACTCTATGCCAGTGCACTTTACTCTGTAACACTCAACTCTACACCCCTGCACTCTATGCCAATCCACTGTACGCCTCACTAATCAACTCTGCACCACTCCACTCTCACTGCACTCTGCCACTTCACTCTTCACCTCTCTACTCTGCACCACCCTGCTCTATGCCAATGAAGTCTACGCAACTCTACACCACTGCACTCTTTGTCACTGCACTCCATTTCAATCTATTCCGCACAACTCCACATTATGCCACTGTACGCCACTGTCCAACAATGCACTCCACGCCAGGGCAGTCTACGGCAATACAGTCTACGTTAATCCTCATTACTCTGCAACACTAAACTCTACGCCACTGTACTCTACCCTGCACAAATCCATTCTACGCTACTTCACTCTATGCTGAAACAATTTACTCTGACACTGCATTCCACTCTGTGCCACTCCACTCTGCGCCGCACCACTCTATTCTGCGCTACTTCTCTCTATGCCACTCAACCCCACTTCACTCTCAGCCACTGATCTCTACACTGCACTACTGCACTCTGTCAATGCACTCTATGCCTCTTGACTCTGCATTACTGCTCTCTACGCCACTGCACTCTCTGCCACTAAACTCTACTCTGCACTACGGGACTCTGTGTCACTGAACTCTACTCTGCACTCTATGCCAATGCACTCTACACCACTCTGCTTTCCATTTGTGTACTCTATGCCACTGCACTCTGCATAACTCCATTCTAATATACACCACTCTAATCTATGCCACTGTATTATACAATGCTGCCTTGTATGCATCTGAATTCAGGGGCGACTCCGCTGCAATGGCAGAGTAGCATCGCCCCACTGGCTCCGAGCCAGCAGGTGAAAAATAAAACAATTACCTACATTTTTTTATTTTTCATTTACTGGCTCCGAGCCAGCATGTTCAGGGAGGTGGAGGGCCCAGGCATGGGAGGGGGAAGGAGGAGTGCAATATGCACTCTTAAGTGGTCATGTGTGTTTGGTCGGCGGTCTTAGCCCGGCCAAACACACATGCGCACTTGGTTTCTCTAACCCGGGTGCATTGAACAGCCGGGCTGGAGAAACCCCACAGACTCCCTGGTCTGAGTGGATTGTCTTTTGAGCCCACTCAGACCAATCCACATGCTGCTTTCATGAGAGCAGCACCGGTATGGCACAGAGTCTGTGTCAGTGTATGGTGGGAGCCTGGGATCATGAAGAGAACACAGAGGCGAGACGCGGGAGGCGGCCGTAGCTCCAGGTAAGTGTTTTAAAAAAAATATTAAACTACCCTCCCCCGTAGGCGCCCCCATGCCCCCTCCACCCGTCCACCACCTCTTCATTGTGTCGGCTACCACTGTCTGATTTCTGCGCCACTGCACTCTATGCCACTGCACTCTACACTGCACTACTAATCTACTCTGCACTACAGTAGCCAGCGCCACTGCACTCTACGCCACTGCACTCTACACCACTCTACTCTGCACTACTGCATTCTGTGCCAAGTCCCTCTACTCCACTGCACTCCACACCACTCTACTCTGCATTAATCCACTCTGCACCACTGCATTCTAAGCCACTGGGCTCTACGCCACTATATTCTACTCTATGCCACTCTACTATGCACCACTCTACACCACTGCACTCTGTGCCACTCTACAATGCGCCACTACACTGTATGCCACTTTACTGTAACCCACTCTATTCCACTCTGCTCAACACAGCTGTACTCTATGCCACTGCACTTTACTATGGAACACTCTAATCTATGTCACTGCATTCTTCAATGCTGCATTGTGCACTGCTGAATTCTATGGCGCTGCACTCTACATTACTATACTCTGTAACACTGTTTGCAAATGCACTTTACCCCAGCGCACTCTATGCCACTGCATTGTATGCCACTCAGAGTCCACTCTTTGCCATTCCAGTACATGACATTCTCTGCCAGGCCACTCTACAACACTCTAATCCACTCTTTGCCATTCCACTCTGTGACATTCCACATCACTCTTCTCTGTCATTAACTTTTAGCCATGCTGAATAGCAGTCACACTGGTGTAGAATATGGCTAAAACACATTGGTAAAGCCAATAGCTCTCGCATAGGTGAGACCTATTGGCTTTGCCAATGCTTGTTTTATTAAGTCCTCTGGAAACATTGATGTTTTTTTTTCTTTCTCTCTTCAAGTCACAGTTTCCAGGGCCCCATGGGATATTACAGGGCTAAAATCATCCTGAGGATGTAAGAATGTTCTCTTTGAACTCTAGGTTGTCTAATTACCTTCTGCTGGAGATGACACTGCACCTGTGATGCCTGGACTCAATTAATACTGCATCATCTTTCTTGTTTAGGCCTATATGCAGCTTCTGGATATCTTTGCAGATTCTTATGTACTTCGTAGTGTCTTGTGCGTTGTAGGAATCTGCAGTATTGTGTTGTGGGGAGTTAGACGTCACCTTGTAATACTATCACGATACCCCAAAGATGGTCCTTGGATTCACACTAATAAATCCTTAGCTTAGTCCTGGTAGTGTGGCAAAGAGCAGTCTAGAGTAACATGTGTTAAACATTTCAGAGTACCAACATGGAGGATAAGTAATTGACACGACTAGATGGAAATCAGACAGCAATTTATAAAAATAAAGTATACTTGTACCTTAATTTAGACACCAACATGAACAGAATTGCGTACATACAACTAGAGTTATATATCTTAGAAGTAATAGAAAATCATAGCAGAATAATACAGTGAGACTTTATCATTGTGATCAATGGGAAAAACCACAAGTGACAATTGGTCACTTGCAGGCTGAATTGCATTGTACGCTTGCAGGTTAAAGGTGATGCGGGTCCAGGACCAAGCCACAATAGTCAGTTCAATTTTACCTGGCCTGTGGATTCTGGGTGCAGAGTTGTCTTGGCTGTCCTTGGTGCTGAACAGGAGCTGAAGGAGTGCTGCTTTTACCACTGAGACAGTGCTGCAGGGGAAAACGATTTAAAAAAGACAACAGCAGTGTGGTTGCTGATGTCAGTCGAAGGTCGAATTGAATTCCCTCTTAATACAGTGTTGAGTAAAGGGGCTTGTTGCCGGACTGGTGACCAACAAGCCTTGGCAGCATAAGCATTGCTGAAAGTAACTTTGACTGCTGGTGGCCCAGGGGAATGCGGTAGCTGCCTGTAACTTTGTGGGAGGCAGGACTATAGATCCCACAATGCTCTAGACCATCTTGATTTGGGCGATCCCTTGGAGAGCTGGATAGCTAGCGATTCTTTGGATACGGAGCATTGTTTTACCTGTAGTTTGCAGGGGACTAGTGCTACTAGTCCAGGGAAGTCTGAGGGTACTTCAGCCTTCCACAGGGGTCCCTCCTGATGAGGGCACCAATAGATATCCTTGGGCAAATCTCGATCAGGCAGTTCCAAGAGTGTTGTCATAGGTTTGGGGTATCTTTCTTTTGCTTTAGGCAAGTCTTGTTGTCGCAGCTGGTGGCACAAACAGTGCTGTAAGCCCTGGGGACCCCTTTACCACCCATGTGCTGGGTACCACTGGCACCACATACTAGGGAATTATACGCAGGAAAAGTCCTTGTCAATTGGGATTGCCAATTGGAACATAACCGGAGAGGGCACTGGGGAGGGCAGCAGGCTTCAGTGCACTATCTGAGTCGTAAACATCATCACTCTAGCAAAAAGTGTGTGGTGACCATACAAATGAAGCACTTTCCTGCAGTTTACTCCTTTATGAGAGCCAATACCTGGGTTTTGAGGGAGTGTCTGTCTGTAGAATATTTGATAAATGTGTTTTCGCACATAGAAGTGAAAGCCCCAAGAGATACTTTGCACACACTTTTCCTAATCTTTATGTAGAGTGAAGTAGCGTAGAGTGGAACAGTATAGAGTGGAGTAGCGTACAGTGGATTGCTGTTTAGTGAAGCTTCCTAGACTGGAGTGCCGTACTGTCGAGTAGCGTACATTGGAGTGCCCTATTGTGGAGTGGAGTGGAGTGTAGTGGAGACCCTGCGACATAGCTGGAGCTCGCCCTGAGGGGATTGGGCCCCAGATCTATTAATGGCTCTGGGATAGGGGCTGGGTGCCCTTCTCCCATTTGTCTGAATGTCCAAATCCCACGTGCCCCCTCCATTTATATTAATCGTCCAAGCCACAGGACACGGGCGTTTCTGCTGCCGAAATCGGCCCGGGCGGGGTACTGTGTGCCCCCGCCCCCTACTCGTTCCCTAAGGTAACTATAACTCGTGCCCCCACCATGCAGAGTTTTCGCATCAATTTTATTGACAATGTTAGTGATATTAACAACAATGCTATAGAAGATGTCATGACTGATGCGGGATAATTTGCAGTGCATAGCACGAGTGCTAGAACGTCCCTGTAACCTTTGGGTTTTTTGTGTGCATTTCTAAAAAAAAATGTATTCGATTGCCTAACTATAACATCCCTGTAACCTTTTGTTTTTCTCATTAAATATGCACAATTTTTTTACCATAAAGTAATATTTCATTACCATACGTTAACCCAACCACCGCCACGCATGGTCTTCGGCCTTGCACAGCGAGGTATTGGTCACATGGCTTGGCCGGTAGCCAAGCCCTTCGGCCAACTCCAAGTATGCAGCCAACACCAAGTATGCAGCCAACACGATACTGCCTTTGGCCGTGCGCAGAGGGGGTTGTCTGCCCTCCAATGGTAGCATCCTGGAAAGGGAGCATGCAGCCCCCCTCCCCTGGTTGATTTCAGCCCCGGGTATCCCATTCCCCAGGGCCAGATATATTTTTTTGGGGGGAAGGGGTACATGGTCCCCCTCCTCGGGCTGTATTTGGCCCTGGAGACACCACCCCAGGGGCCACTGCCTAAATTATAGGGCAGGGGGCACACAGCCCGCCTCTCCGGGCCAATTTTTTCCCAGGGGACCCTATTTACCGGGATCTGGCCATATTGTTAATGGGTAGGGCATGCAGCCCCCCCTCCCCATGCATATTTCTGGCATGGTGACCCCATCTCCGGGGGTCTGACCAAATTATAAAGGGGGGGAAAGGGGCTCGCAGCCCCCTCCACTGGCCAATATTGGCCCCTGGCACCCCAGTTGCTGGAGCTTAGACAAATACTAATAGGGGAGGGGGGGGGGGGCTGCACGGGTCCCCCCGGGCCGATTTTGGCCCCAAGGACCCCATTCTCTGGGGCCCAGCTAATTAATCAAGGGGTAGCGGGCCGATCGGCCCCCCTCCATGTGCCGATTTCAGCTCTGGGGTCCCCTTCCCACAGGGCCCAGCCAATAGTGTGGGTGCCCTGGAGCATATTTCTTGGGGGGGGGGGGGGGAGCCCCAATGCCCCAATGCCCCAATGCCCCAATGCCCCAATGCCCCTGTGGACCCAGATGGCTCCACCTCCGCCTGTAGGGAGTAGCTAAAAATGCTCCTCCCTGTAACTGGCAGGGAAATGGATGAAAAGCCACTCCTAGTGGCCAGGAGACTTTTTCATGCTCCCGGCCACAGGGAGCGGACTTAGTGTTTACTCTTGCTTGGTGGGAGTTTTGAAATTGCTCCTGCCAAGCAAGAGCAAACAGGTAGAGAAACCACTATGTCCGAGGGTGGGCACACCAGGACACAACTGGAGCTGGCCCTGGGGGATGGGGTGACCTGGACAATTAATGGTGCCAGGAGAGGGGCCGCGTGCCCCCCCATCCCATTTGCCTGCATGGCTGGGCTCCTTGGGTTGGGTAATCGGGGGCCGAATTGAGCTCAGGAGGGGTGAGGCTGAATCCCTCACTCCCTTGATATAATACGTCCAGGCCCCAGGGATGGGGTCTGCAGGGCCGAAATCAACTGGGATGAGGTCCCCATGGCCGTAATCGGCCCGGGAGGGTGGCCGTGTGCCCCCCTCCCTGTACATTACACCGCTCTCCCTGGGGGATGGAGTTCCCAGGGCCATAATAGGTTTGGGGATGAGGCCATGTGCACCCCCTTACAATTATAACAAATATAATATAGTCCACCTGAGACCTGACCCACCTGGGAGGCCAGAAAAAGCATGCATGGGTAACCCTACCACCAGGCCTAGAGGGGCAGGGGAATTCCTACCTTTCTCCCTTGTCTTATTTTTAATCTTTTTTCTTGGGACTTGGTGAAGTCCAAGATGGCTGCCAACACTTCCTGGTTGAAGTGCTGGCAGCTAGTCCAATCTCATTTTGAGATCTGTCAGATCGGTGGAGGGTATGTGTCGCTAGATATCTATAAATATTTTTTCTTCAATAACTCCAAAACTACTGAACGGATTTATAACAAATTACAAAAAACACTCTTTCTGGACCAAGATCTAGCTTTCTGCCAAGTTTGGTGTATTTTCGTTCAGCGATTAGGCCTGTAGTCGTATTCCGTTTCCAGACAGCAGCTGAAGTGATTGGCGTAATAGTTCTCAGGATTCTGTGAAGATTTGTTAAACTGCTCCAAAGTTGATTGCAAAACAAAAATGTGTGTGTGTGTGTATATCTATCTATCTATCTATCTAGGAGGCATGTTTGCAGTGTAGTGGAGAAAAGGGGAGTGCCCTCAGACAACCTCTCAGCAATCCCGCTGTGTGGGACTTACTGTGGGTATCAGATGGCCCCCAAGGACCCTCTGGGGCCAAGCAGAAGTGCACCAGCATATGCGTTTGCAGAGTGGTGGAGAAAGGGGACGTGGCCTTCGAAGTCCTCACTGCAATCGTGCTCTGTGGAACCTACTGGAGGTAACAGAAGGGGTAGTTGGCCCCAAGGACTCTCTGCGGCCAAGGGGACTTCATCCCTTAACCACCAGTACTGTTTATTTAATTTTTTCAGGGAGGGGGAGATGCGTGACCCCCCCCCCTCCCCCCCCCCCCCCCCCCCTTTTCCCAGGGACGTTTTCTCCCCCAGGGATACCATCCCCTGGAGCTAGACCTTTTTTCAATGGGGAGGCGGGCCGTGCGACCCCCCCCCCCCTCCCCTGGACGATTTCGGCCCTGAGGACTGGCCTTTTTTTTATTACATTAAAGGGAGGGGGCCAAGTGGCCCCACTCCCAGGCAGATTTCAGCCCTGGGGACCGCAACCTTCAGAAAACTTTTTTTAAATGAGAGGTGCCAGAACAATTATAGCCCCGGGGACCCTATCCCCTGGACCAGGCTTATTTTAAAAAAGGGGGGGGGGCAGCGCTGCCCTGGGAACCCCCTCCCCAGGGCTTGGCCTCTGGTGTGGGTGCCCTGGTTCCACCCAGGGCACCCACTCCTCAATCATGGAGACTGCAGGGGAGCCTGAAGGCCCCCTGCAGCCCTGCCGGCTCCCCGCCTTTTGCAGGAGACTCCACTGCTTTGACACAGAGGGGACTGCTAACATGCAGCTCGCTCTCTGTCAAAGCAACTGTGCTCCACTTTGAGCAAGCGATAACAAAATGTTCTTGCTTGCTCAAAATTGAGCACAGTTTGCTATGGCTTGGCGAGAGCGGTAAAGCTCCCGCCAAGCCATAGCAAACCGCTATGTCCAGGGGGTGGTCACCCTGGGACGTATGAGGAGTGGCGGTCCCTATGGTCCTGTATAGCTCCAGGAGGGGGGCTGCCCGGTCCCCCCACATTTTTGGGAATTTGCCCTGGGGAGGGGGTGGTCTATAGGGCTTCAGGTGTTTGTGGGGGGCGCGCATGAACACCCCGCATTTAATTTGTCCAAAGCCCCAGGAGATGTTGGTCCCCGGGGCTACAGAGGGCTCTGCGTGGCCCACCCAAATTCTTTAAACAAAAAGCCCCGGAGAGGTAGTGGTCCCTAGGGCACGTGGGGTGCCGTGCGCATAATTTTCATTCAAAAACCCTGGGGAGGTGGTGGTCCCAGAGCTTGATTTAACCATAGGAGGGGGCCATGCTCCCCCACCCCTCCTTAATTTTTCATATGCCCCACTGAATTTGGCCCACCTCGGGCTGCCTTTCAAAGAAGTGTGGGAGCCTGCGCTGTTTTTTTTCTTCACTTTTGCCTTGAATCCGTAGATTCACCCGCAAATGTGTGGCA
The DNA here is from genome assembly GCF_964204655.1 of Triturus cristatus. NCBI lineage: Eukaryota > Metazoa > Chordata > Amphibia > Caudata > Salamandridae > Triturus > Triturus cristatus. The sequence goes on from NC_140595.1 coordinate 427,799,149, forward strand.
AAATTGAAAAAAAATCTTTTTAATGTATGGAGAGGTCCCTGCCCCCTTTTGCTTTTTATTTTTGTTTATATTCTTTTACTTTTTTTGTGGGACTCTGCTTCAAGCCAAGTCCCAAGATGGCTACCAACACCTTCTGGTGGAAGTGTTGCCAGACAATTTAATCTCAGTAGGATCCACGAGTCCACTGCAAGGACCCGCATCCCCAGATATCTATATTTTTTAAACTTTAATATCTCAAACTATGAACAGATTTACATCAAATCAAAAAAAGCATGCTTTCTGGACCAACATCTAGCTTCCTGCCAAATTTGGTGTAATTCTGTTCAGCGAATTGGGCTGTAGTCGTGTTTAAAAAATTAAAAATCCCCACAGACATAACATGGAGAAAATGCGTTTTGTCCCCCCCCCCCCCTTTTTTTCTTGCCCCCCCTCACCCATCCCCACCCCCGGTTGACGGATCACCCCGAAACTTTCAACACTGCAGATGACCTAAAAAGGGGATTTTTTTTTTTCCGTGAGGATTCGTCAATGGGTGCCAAAGATTGATTTATTTTTTTTGATGTTTATATATATATTCCTTACGTTCCAAGTCCTGTGTGCTGACATCTGTTATTGTGTTGATTATTTCCTGATGCCTGTTTAGCATTTTTAACATTCTGTGTATGTGGTTACCACATATTGACCTTTACTGGGTGGCAAGCTATACTTCCATGCTGGACGAGCACAATATATTCCAGGCCCATGGTTGTTAGCTTCTCTAGCGGCTTATGATGCAGTGCTGGGTTTAGCGCTGCTGAGCTGACGAAAATAACATTATACCAGTTTTTCGAAATGGGGAAGATATCTGCTGTTTATAATGTCCATAGTTTAGACTGTCCACAAGAGAGGTGGCAATGCTCAGTTCTACTTTAGTTATATTGCTCTCCACACAGAAGAGTAGGATCTGCACTTATGTTGCCCCCACTTTTTTTCTGATGTTAACACTGGTTTCTGGCTATAGTCTGGCTGGGTCCCTGCTAATCAGTGCCCCAGTCTCTCTGTTCTCTCTAAACAACTTGGAGTGCATATTAGATGCACTGGGTGATTGGATACTGTGGTACCTTAGGAGCCCCTAGTATATGGTACCTTAGGTACCAAGGGCATAGGTACTTCACAGGCCTTCCAGGGGCTGAAGCATGTATTATGCCACCCCTGGGAAGCAGACTAAATCGGACACCACAGGCCTGCTACTGCAGCCTGGGTGAGGTAGTGTTAGCACTCCTCACTGAGGTATAGGTTCCCTATATCTCACCATATACACACATATAAACCTATCAGTCACCCCTAAGGCAGGCCCTATCAATCCTGAGGGCGGGGTGCTTGGTTTACAATGTGAGAGGGGTGCCTCTGCATGAGCAGGAACCCTCTGCAGCTCTCAGAGTCCATTCTCTGGGGCTGTTTGTGAATGCGGTCAAACCATATACTCTTAAGTGCATTATAACCTCGCGGTTAATGCTAACTTTGGAATGGCTGCATCAAAACATGTTGTGTTTGGTGTCAAACGCTTTGGAATCATACCCCCACACCAGTAACTGGTGTGGGAGTATGATCCCACCCTTCTAGAGGGATAGACATGTACCTACTGTGGAAACACAGTAGAATCCTGAAGAGCCCTGGCATCACAAAATGGATGCCACCAGTCACAGACACTGGGCTGCCCTCCTGCTGCTGACTGAAACTCACAGTGGAGGAGGCCCAACAATAGGCATCCTGTCACAGGGAGGTGTCACCACCTTCCTGACAGGATTTAGTGTATTGGGGCTGGGTGGGTGCACTCCTAGAGTGCTTTGAAGTCCTGCACTGGGGGAGCAGTAGACTCAGCTGTGCATATGCCAGCTCAGACCGGTTCAGGGGCTACCTGTCCCTGCTCTGGTGCGGAACTGGACAAAGGGAAGTGGGTGTAACCACCCCCTACCCTGACACTCCCAGAGGAGTGGTCATAGAGCTAGTCCCTCCCTGTCTTTTAGTATAAGATGGGGAACCCTTGCCATTGCAAGTTAGATATCCCTGGACGACGCTTTACAAGAAGAATCCTGGTCCTTCGACGTTCCACTACCTTTGGAAGACGAAAGAATCTCCCTTGGAGTCAAGGAGTGACTCCCCTGCTTGGCAGGCACCAAAACTTTGAATCAACGGTCGCAAACTTTCCCGCTGGAGCCCGAAGTCCCTGCAGCCCCGGAACGGATCTCCTGACTTATCGACGGCCTTTGTGAATCCCCAGCACAGCTGAGGCGAGTGGCCCCCACGAGTGACGAGGAACAGCAATACCTGGGTACCGTGCACTATTGTCGTGTGCAACCTCTTCACGACGTTCTACAAACTTGTGCTTTGAACCATTTGTGTACCAAGCCTCCAGCAGGTTGTGTCCCGAAAATCAGAGGCCTACCCCATCCCGAGTGACCGTGGGCTCCAGTGAAGCATTTCCTCATGAGGCGTCTTCGTGATCCCTTGCCCGTTGGCTTGTGGGTCCCCTGGAGACTTTCTTATCGAACCAAAGGGCTCCCCTTGTTGCTCCAGGCCTGCCCTCACTCACCCTCGCTGGGTGAGTACCTCAGACCTTGCTGGTCTGCACCATTGACTTAATTCACTTTTCACGAGACTTGCTGTTGTAAAGGCTTGTTGGCTCCAATCCGGTTGCCGACACCTCAGTCAGCTGCAGACGTCGTGGGACACTCCGAATCCAGCTGCTGGTCATCGTCGATGCCTCCTGGTCCTCGTGAGCGAGGAGTCAAAACACCCTTGATCACCTGAAATCACCCGACTTCCGTGGGCATACGTCCTCCTGGCCCCGGGTGACTGGCAAGTGACTGTGAACACTGTCCCTTGTGCTTTCAGGTCATCTTCCTCCTGAATCCAGCCTTGGATTCCACCGGACACTTCTTCAGTCTTCGCAAGCAGCAAATCTTCTTTGGCTTCCATAGAAAACAGCGACCCGACACCAAAAGACACCTATGCACCCGGCTTCCCTGGGTGAGGTAACTCGTGCTCTTCGGTGCCCTAGTGTGTGTTGGCCCTTGAATTACTTACCTTGTAAGTGGCTTGCTTGTAGACTTCCTCGAAGTACCCTAAAACGTTAAAAATCCAACCGCGGCGCTCCATTGAAATCAATAGGGAACCCGCGGCTGTGTTCTCACACTGCACGCGTCTCCCGTGTGTCTTTTACTTACCTGCCTTGGTTGGATTAGTGAAGCCAAGCGATTCTACTGGCCCTAGGCCTTGTTCCCTTGCAAGTTGACTTTCCTATACCTCTTTTTTAGTATATGGTCTGGTACGCCCCTAGGGCCCCAGCCATATTTGTGCTTAACTTATTGTGAAACGTTGATATTTGAATGTGTTCCTGACTTCTAATCTCATAAAGAGATTAGTAGAGTGTGTCTAGAAATAAATACATATATATTTGATATATATCCCTGTGTGGTGTCCTTTCATTTGGTAATTCAAGAGATTGAGGTAAAACAAGCTGCTTTACATTCCTCAGAGACTTAGCCTGAAGGCTGCTCTCCACAGCTACCACTAGGATAGCTTTCTTTAAAAGGTTGTCTTAAACCTACTACCATAAGAGTCGAATTGGACTGGTGCAAGGTGCCACTATAACTAGTGACCAGCATATGCCAGGCCAACTTCTCACACAAACCCTTGTGAAGTCCCGTCCATCCTACCTACTGAAACAGCCATGGACTTCAATTCACAGAAATGCCAGGAGTAGAAGTGGCGTTGCATGGTCTTTGACCTTCACTTTTACTCTCACACACACACATTCTCACAATCTATCACACAAACACACACTCAAGCACACACTTAACATACATTTAAACCATTTGTTTTTTTACTTACCTCAGCTGCCAGGAAGGTCATATTCCAGGCAATTGTACTCTATTTTTATTACATTAATAGCAAATAATGTAATACTGCTATTAGTGTAATAAAAAAGTTGACACAAAACGAGAGGCCTGCCGAAGTCCATAAGGATGAGTGAGCTGCCACTGTTCCTGACACTAATGTTGCCACCTCTGAAGCCAGGGGTTGCACAGGCTGTGCCAGGGGTTGCAAGGAGAAGGCCAGGTGTTGCAGCTCCTACCCCTAAATGATGTCCATGGAAACAGCCCCCAAAGCATTCACCATTGTGCGGCTGCATTTTTAGGGGTGTCCTCAATCATAGCTTGCTCCCTTCAAAGCAGGTCTCTTTTCAGCAGCAAGACACGTTGCTTCCAGCAGAAAATGAGATCATATCTCCTCAGCAGTTAAACAGCCATAATGGCATCTCTCTGATCAAATGCAAAGTAGGCTGCCTCGCTTACAGAGGGTACACTTGAACATGGCCGCGCACCTCCCCAAGCTGCGAAGAGCCTCGGGGGGCCAACCGGCCCCAGAGGCAGACACCCTGTCCACCTCGTAAGCGGTTGATATGGCTTCATATCTGGGATCTGTTGTAGTTTCTGCCGCCTCATGTATTGTGTTACATATCTGTAAAGAGTGCGGATACCTGCGGAGCCACTAATATAATAAATGAAGCCTATTAAAATAGATGCTTGGTACTATTTCAGCAGGCATGTTGCACATACGCTTCTGCCTTGTCTTATGAAACGGTTGAGCTCAAGTGGGGTGCGAAATGCATTGGGGATTGTTGTGAAACTCCTGAAGTTGTCACTTCGTGGATTTTCCGCGAATATCGATTAAAGGTTGTCGCACCGCTGCTTGCCTGTTAGTAACTATGACACTCCTCTGGCGTCATTAAGGTGGTGGCTGGACCATTAGGTAAAAGGGAGTTTAGACGCATGCGTAGTTTGATCAAAGTACGTCCAGTGCGTTTGAGGCCATCATCCTCTATAAACTGGCACGTGCCAGGTTGGTACTCGCGCGCCTTCCACGTACGTGGCTGTCATTGGCAGTATTCATGTTCCGCCTGTGTGGGTCAATGATTGCATCACATCCGTTTTGCTTGGTGGTCTTCTTAGATGTTTTTGAAGATTGGTTTATTTCGCTGTGTTGAGTACGGTGTTTTTTTACGTGTGCATCTTTGTCGCTGGGCAGCAAAAATGGAAGGTAGTTTTGGTCCGTTGGGCCGAAAGCGGCAGCACTGATAGGTGCTTGCTGGTGTAGCTCAGTTACTGGATACATGTATTTGTCAACGCCACTTCGGTTCCGCGCCTTCAACAGTCCTCTACCCTGCCACCGTAATCATGTTTTTTTTAACTGCCTAGGGCGTGTTTGTAATATGTGTTTAAGAGTGAAATGTTTCCTGGCATGAGTGCCCTTTAAGTTATTGCGGGGTACCGTGCCAATCGGCGGCTTGATGGTGCTCGTTCTGGGGTCCTTAAGTGGATTAAAGTCGCAGCCATTGACTGTCGTGACTCCAGCCTCTGTCTGACCTGCAGGTTGTGCGCTTCACTCCGGAAACACATCAGCGCTATAGAGTGCTCGTGGATGGCGTCCAAACTATCCCCCAGTGTTGTAAATGAACAACCCAGTAAAAAGGTCAACAATTATCTGACAGGCTCCCACCTTGTGCCAGCAGGAACTTGAACCGGTTGTAACCGTAGACCAGAACTTTTATCTCTCAGTACTACACGTTCACTCTTTCGGTTAAATGATACGGGGAGGGCTTGAAATACGTTCTTGCAATCTGACCTGTGAACACGTTCGGTGTTCTGGGCCTCTTTGCTCCATTTTTATTTTTTTATTTTGCCCAGCGTGAGATGTTTCTTTGCATCCCATGTCCGAGGCAGAGTGAATAACGGTGCCACATTCCCGTGTCCAAGCTGAAGGTCGTGTTTACTTTGCTCTAAGTATCTGTGGAATGTGGTCCCAGAGAGCCCGCACAGACGGGAGACACCAATGTCCCAGAGCGGCTTATCAGAGGAGCCGGCCTGGCCCGGGCCCTACATAAACAAGGCCGCATTCTTTCTCATTTAAATGAAAGGCCCGCGGCGGATTGGCCGAGCACTGCCGCCGTGGGCGGGCTTTGGGACCAGAGAGGGGGCTTCAGGCAGCGACCCCCGTTCGGGACTGCGTCTGGGCGTTAACGTTCTGCCGCTGCTTTTATTTTCTGAATGTACCGGGTTCATAAAGCGGCAGCTCGCTTTCCTTTGCTGCACAGTGTCCCCGCGCTACCCATAGTGCCGTGTTTACCACTAGGGTGGCTACCTTTCTGAAAATAATATGTGGCGTTTTAGCTCCGCCTCCACCTACATAAAGGCGCTATGCCTCCTTTCCAGCACTTAATCATTTTCACAAATTGCAATACGCACACGTTGTGTGATCTAGATACCATTTGTTGCCACAGCCCTGGAGCTTATTAGCGATGTTAGCGGGAGGGAGTTATGGTTAATGGTGTTGGTTGTTGCTGGTTTTATTCGATTTGAAAAGGCAGAACGGGCCGCGTGACCGTCAGACAACCATGGTAAGAACTGGAACCGCCGAATTACACGACTAGCCTATCCGTGTGCGTGTATGATTTAACACAACTCACTCGGATACTCCCCTGCTTGCTGCAAAGATTTGTTCGTATCAAGCGCAAATTCACTGACTGGTTACGTGCAGGAGGTATCCGTTATTTTATTTGCGAATCAGCGATGCTTGTTACTTTAAGGGCCTTACAGCAAGGCACATTAATGTTTAATAACGGACTGAGGCCCTCTCCACCTGTGGTCTCTGGGACCAGGGGTCGCTGTCAGGATTCCTAAAGGAGACAGAGTGGCCGGTTGGAGGCCTCCGCAGCAAACACCTGTCTGTGCACATCAGGTAAATATCATAGTAGAATGCTGTAGCTATGGTTGGTTTCGCTCTTGCTAAAGGCACCTGTGTGCAATGAGTTGGGCATATGCTTGCTGCTTTGGGGAGGGGGCTCCGCCTCCTCATTCCTGCACGCTCTCTGTATGCCCCAAACCTGCAGGGGGAGCACAATTGAGTCATCACTCCCTGTGCTGATTGTGAAGGGACTCTTCGGTAACACGGAAGACTGCCGACGCTCCCAGACACAACGCTATATCCGGATGGAAAGGACCATCATTGTCCCCTTTTTACATCGTCATTGCGAAGAATTATCAGATCCATTTACCCCTTGGATTTAAGCTCTAGGAGCCGGCCATTTGTGGGCCATATACCCATCATCTCGCTAATGAGATTGCGATCTTTTAAGTACCCGGAAGTATTATTTTCGCCCTACCAAGCTCTATCATTCAGATTTAGTTCATTGCTTGGCATTTCCATCGTTTGATCATACTACTGCAGAGACTACCTCCTGATTCACTTGTTAGTAGTATTCTTTGGACTTAAACTGTTTTTTGATAAATATTCTATGAATGCCTTTTAGATTGTGTTTGTTAATTAGTATGTTTGTTTAGTGAACTTTGTACCTCTGTGAGTCATGTTGAGATGCTGTTATATGTATGTAACTAGAAGATTGATGATAAATGCACTAGAATGATTAAAAAAAATTGTATTAAATAAAAGATTGTTTAAATGCACTTTGTGTACACTAAGTCCCTTACATCATGTTTGTAGTTTACATGGTCTGTTTATTGTCATAGAACTGCAGTTGCCATGGGGTCCCTTTTCTAAATTCTGATTGTGAAGGAGAGCAGCAGAACAGACGAGCACCCCCCCCCCCCCCCCCACTCCACGCCTCTACCACGGGGTATTATGTGAGCGGCTGGTCACTGGTTCCTGTACAGGTAGATAGCTCAGTGGGATGTGCCCCAGCTGCAAACTTCTTCATATGACAACAATGGCATGTGTGGGAATGCTTTGGAAGGCGAGCTCAAATGCTCGTTTCCCTGGGGTCAAGCAGGTTACTGTTGCTTTCGCTTGTAAACACCTGTCATCAAATGCCAAAATGTCTGCGTGTATTGTGACTTGTATAGTTATTTAGACACACACAGGCATACATTGTTTTTGCATGTGGCTACCGTTCCCATAATGAAGACCGGATAAAACCTCTTGTAGCAGTCATCGGCTGTTACTTCTCCTTCTTCCTCGGTGATACTACACGCATCTTCTTTAGAAATCTTTTGTATTTTCAGAAAAGCTTGAAAACCTAAAAGTTTTCCTTTTTGTGCTGGTTTATCACCTGGCCAGTTTGAGGTCCTAGTGTACCGTTCTTTTTGCTGAAGGCCTTTTGTGTCTGGAGGCAAGACACGACGAGTGTCAGGCGTGTTGTCACCTTCTATAGAACAGGGCTCTTGACAGTGAGTGGGTGCTGGCCCTGGTTTCTTCTGTTTCACTAATTACAGGTCTCTTTCTCAGTGAAAGACTTTCCTGAAATTCCCGGATAGAGACAAAGTCGGACAAAAGAGCTGAAAGGCGGCTGGATGTGGCATTGTAACTATGCTCAATCCTTGCTGCTGATTTAACCTATCCCCTGTGGTTGTGTTTAATGTCCCCTGCAGAATGCACTTGAAATTCCATGAAGAATTCTGGCGCTTAAAAAACGGTGACTTTTAAGCCTCGTTATCCTTCCATGAGTTTTTGCTGCACTTGGTCATCCTTATGTGCCAGAGGTTTGGTTGGGGTGGGGGGAATATCATCAGTTCAGACACTAACAAATAGCTTGCATCCAATTCTGCTGATCACCTAGGAGAGAATAATATGCAACGAAGCAAGTAGTGACCGCCTAGAAACAATGCTATTTCTAGTGTTTTCCCCAGTGGTATATGTACTTTTGAAGACACCACTAGAGTTCTTGTTGCCTCTTGTCTTAAGTCCTCGTGTTAAAACACTCCACTGGAGTTTCACCTTTTATTGCCACATGATGTGTTCTCTGAGAAGTCTTTGTTTCATGTTCCGTTTTGTCTTTATTGAGCTTGATGACCGACCAACGGAAACATTGGTCATATTTGAACGATTGGTGCCTTTGATCGCTTTTCTCTGTGGTTAGTATCAATTCATTTAGTAGGGTTAGTGAGTTTATCAATGGCGACTTCTGCATAAAATCAAGTGCAGCACTAGCCGGGTCAAGGACATTCTCTGGTCATCAATTAGTGCAAGGTAGAGAGAAACCTAAGCAAGAGCAGTGATTAGTTGCTAAACTTAATGGGTGTTGTGCTTGCTTCAAAACCTGGCAGAGTATGACTTGGTTTTACAGCCTGAATGTTTGATATCAACACTCCGGTCATGAGTATTGGTATGCAGTTTTCACGCACTCGACTCCTGACTCCTTAAGTGATCTTGCCCGCAGAAGGAGGGTCTTGCTGTGGGTGCAAGTGTGGTGGAGCCTTTTCTGGTCTGGCCTTGCATGGTCACATACCAGTGGGAGCATGCTTTCTGCTTTGGTATTATTGGCTCGTAGGAGCACGTGGGGGGGGGCGAGACAGAGGCTAGCGCACGACCACATTCCACACGTCCCGCCACTGCAGCACGGATGGGAACGATGTGGCCTGTGTATTTTCAACCCTAAAGCCACCCTGGTGCACCTGGATTTAGGCCCCGATCTCTGTACTGGGGTGAATATATGACATTGTTCTGCATTCTGTCCATCAACTGTTGTTTTTGCATTTGTCACCCCGAGTGGGACGGGTATGCTCAGACGTGAGTCCCGTGCTCTCCATGCCACTGGAATCAAGCTATCCTGGCTGAAGAGGGGTGAAACCCCGAAACCGGTCCTAGGATGCTTGGTTCCAGTCCAGGGAGGACCTGGCTAGGCATTTCGGGCTGGACTGTTCCCATGAGGCACAGGGTCACGATTGATTTGCATATAGCTGGGTTCAAACTGGAATGGCATGGTGAGCAAAAAAACGATGGATTTAGGCCCAGATCTCTGTACTGGGGTGAATGTATGACATTGTAATGCATTTTGTCCATCAACTGTTGTTTTTGCACCTCTAAATCCAGCAGGAATCGAAGCTCCTTGCCGACGTCAACGTGAAATGTAGAGTACTCGTGTCTTGCATCCTTGTTAGCCGGATTCTGGATACCGAGGATAGACACAGGGCGTTTCCAGGCCTTATAAACTGTTTGCTCTATCTGTGGGGGTTGAGTTACAACAAACGTCTGTCTTCCACACTTGTGAACAGGAAGACACAAATTTAACACTGATGCTTTTTCAGAGCTATTTTATGCCCTCATTGTTTCCATGTTTGCACATGATGCCCGTCTGAGCACCAGTCGTCTCTCACAGAGTTTTGGAGTAATTTGCTGCCAGTCATCAGCCTGGTTTGCATGTTATCCGAGAAGCAGGATGAAACCTTGGGACCCACTAGCTTTAAAACTGCCTAGGAGGATAAAGTAAATGCGGAGGTTTAATAAATGTAAATGTCTATAAGAGTAAGCAAACCGTATTCATGCTTAGTTAAATTTAACGGTAGCAGATTGTTGTTTTAGGGATGTGGATTTCCTTCGAATATGTTAACCCTGAAATTAGACGCCCAGTGTGCTCTCCCTCATTGGCTGTGACCAAATACCCATTTATGCAGGATGTATTCAAGGGACAGCCTGTCTAGAATAGCTGTTCACATCTAAAGGTTTTAACTATTATCTTGACCAGAATGAAATATACATTGTTATCCAAACACTTTTATTATTATTATTACAGCTAACGAATACTTCAATTCATATTATTGTTATTAGTAGTAGGGCTAAATGAAGTTGCACCCAGCACCCCAGACAGAGCCTCTATTCCTCCCTGATGTTGTTCTTTAAAGACAAAAAACACTGAATACAGGACAGCTGAGTGGAAACTGGAATGTGAACGAAGAACGTGTATTGAACAATCACTGTGTGCGTTTGAAGAGCTGTAGTCTAAGCACCGCCCCTCTGGTATCTCCTGCACCTGCTATTAGCAGTACAGAGCAGTTTCAGGCAAATCGCTTTATTTCACACATTTTCCTTGGCCAACTTATTTGAAAGCACGATGAAGTAAATTTATTCCGGGTACATGCAAACAAACACAAAACTCTTATTTGGTTTAACTGCAATATCAATCAATCAATACAAAACTTTATTTCGGACAAAATGTCCTAAAAAGTACATAAGAATAAATAAAACAATACAGTAGTACATACAATTTCAGATTAAGAAAATCATCGAATCATTGAGTCATGGAATTAGGACACGAGTAATACAGTTTTTGTCGGAGAGTTCGTGGAACAATACATATATTATTTAAGCTTAAAAAAGGCAATCTACAATAAAAATAGGAAGGATCCTATATTTAATACTAGTGTATAAAAAAATCAATTCGAAATGCAATTCTAACATAAGTTTACACAATCAGTTTAAATTTTGGGATTTCAGAAGGGCCCTCCTAGTGCACCATGTCGAAAATAAAAATCCAGCAACCGAATAAACTATTGGGATACCGGTGTCGGATTTCAATATCCTGTATGCTTCTAGGCACGACCTGGTGCCGAGATTCCTGCAGATCTGTGTCAACCAGCGCCTTCTTGCCTTCTGGTATCCAACACAGCAGAAAAAAACATGCAATTCTGTTTCCTCAGGAAAATCGCACATGGGGCAATGGATCGGGTTTTGTTTACTCCATTTTGATGTAAAACAACGCAGTGGAAGTACCCCATGTCTGAATTGTAAAAAAAGCTTCCTGGCTGCAGGTGGAGTTATAAGATCAATTGCCGGTTCAAAACGGGAAAGAGATTTAATTTCTAGAAAAGCACTGGTACATTTCCCAACCCCGGAAGAAATATGGAGTCGTGCTAATCTATGCTCGCTAAAGCAGGTCTTCATTTGGCCTTTTGATATCAGTAAACAAGCAGACTCGGGGTGATACCAGCAATCTCCCAGACCCAGGCTAGATAGGAGGAGTCTTATATGATCGAACCATGGGATTTTCAGCGAACCACATGACCTTAATACCTGTGTAAGCTCCTCCCTGTAAAATGTAAGTTCGGGGGTTGTCCACAGACGACGCCAGTACATGATGGGTTTGAGTCCTACAACTTCATCTATTGGAGTTATACCTGTATCTAGGCGTAGCGGGACCAAAGGTGTGCTACAGGGTAATCTGAATAATTGTCTTAAAAATTGGTTCTCCACCTGCAGTAATTTTGACATATTTAAGTGGCCCCATAATTCTGCACCATACAATGCTCCGCCCCTTGCCTGTGCCCTATAGATTTCCAGAGCTGGGCTAACATTTCTTTTGTTAGAAGTGTTAAAAACCTTCATAATCCCTCCAGAAGATTGTGCTAGTTTTATGGTAGATTTAGCGGTATGAACCCCCCAATCCATGGACTCGGTAATTGTTAGTCCTAAATACACAAAAGAAGACACCCTTTCGAGAGGTTTACCATGTAGGCATGGATTGGGACGTGTGCTTTTTGGGCAGTTAAATGCCATAAATTTAGTCTTTTGAAGATTAATTTCAAGACCACGATCCCTACAAAATTCTTCAAAAATATCCAAAACCTTTTGTATCCCCATGGCCGATTTAGCAACCAAAAGGGTGTCATCGGCAAACATCATGGCCGAAATTTTGCGAGTAGCTAGTTTGGGGGCATCTAAATCTTTTGCTGCTAAAAGAATGTCAATTAGGCCATTAATGTAAAGACTAAACAGGGTGGGTGCGAGAACACAACCCTGTCTAACTCCACGGTTTATTGGAATGGGGGCAGTAAGATTGCCATCCTTCCCATACCTGATTTGAGCATAATTGCATTCGTGTAGACGTTTAAAAAGATGAATTAAATAAACAGGAACCCCCATCTTGGCTAAAACAGACCATAACTTCTCTCTCGGGACCAAGTCAAATGCTGATCTAAGATCAACAAATATTAGAAAGAGACTACCTCCCTGTAGGCAGACAGTCTTCCAGTGTAATAATTGGAGTCTTAGGACTTGGTCCAGGGTTGATAGTTTTTCTCTAAAACCAGCCTGAAAAATAGACAATATGCTTCACTTACATTCGTAGGGCTGGCCATATATACAGTGGTCATGACAAACTGGCATTTCGTGCTCACCGATGGCACCGTCATCAGGGCACCAGAGAATGGGAACAGATCACCTTGAAGATGGTAGGCAGAACCAAATGTTCAGCTCTATCTTCCTCTCCTTCACTTCACTCATATGCACAGGCACACATTGGCACGGACGCCTTCTGCACAGCATGATGCTGTATATTGTGCAAACAGCTTTGTAAAGTACACCCTAGGCGAGCCACGCCTTTTGTTTAACTATGAACCCGTGGGTGGGTAGAGGGGCCTACAAAATGCATCTCATGAATAGTTTGCATCCCCACACAAGAGACCTGCATATGGAGAGAGAGCACAGACTGTGTACGCCAGGAATGAGCTACGCACAGTATTCCTGCCAGGAGGGGTGTGCATGTGGTGCCTTCTGCAGAAGAGCTGTGCACATGGTGTGGCCAAGGAGAGCTGTACTTCCATTACACCTGCGTGTCATATACCCTCGTGTTACATGTCCTCTTGTGAGATATGCATTTTGTGCGCCCCTGGTAGAGAGCAGCAGATGTAATCCCCCCGGGCGATTTCTGTTTTTGTGTGTTATTTACCGATGTGTATTTGTGTGCCATAGGGTAGACACAAATGTATTACCCCTCCCAGAGGAGATTCACCCCCTCCCCTTTTTTGGAGCAGCAAGTTTTCAAGGCTGGGCGGTTTTATAGATTTGCCTGGACACAAGATGGCTTCTGGAGCAGAGCTGGCATGTGGGTCTCATTCACAGTACGAGGCTGGAAGTGCCCGCTGATTTCCGAGAGCAGGAATGAGACTGAGAGAGAAGGGGGCGGCCTCTGAGGGCAGCATCTAGGGGCACAGACAGTACACCACTACACTTGAGTCTAGGCAGCACAGTGCAACGTAGAGGCCCAGAACACCTACGGATTCAATTCTGGGCTCGAAACACTGGCTTTGAGCACAGAGAATTGCACTGTATTTTGGGTAAAGTTGGAGGGCTTTGGCTTTATATTGGGGGCATAGAACACTGCACCTGGGCTTGTAGGGTATTTAACTTCACCCTGTGGTGGACAGAACTGCACTGCGTTTGGGTGGAACAACTGCAGATAACGATTTTTGTGTGTACAAAAAAGTGCACTGCATTTCAGTGAGTACATAGCACTGCAGTGCATTCGTAGATTTAGAGCTATTCGTGCAATGCATTGAGGCAAATGATGGGGGTGGGGGGGGGGGATAATGAGCCCCATGGGGAGCTGAGCTTAATCCTTAATCCTGGGTGTGTCTCCAGTCGATAGCTAGGGATCTGACACTGGACGTGGGCATCAATGTAAGACGGCTTAGATTCTCGATCTGTAATTCTATTTATATAGCACTTACCGGCCCTGGCGAGGTGTTGAAGAACTTTATTCTGCCACGGGATGCTATTTGCTATCTTGACAATAGAAAGCTAAGAATGTGACCCTTGACCTGGGTCTAGATCGGAGGAGAGGCACTATGATCTGAGGCCTGACCCTGGCCTCGCTGACTCCCTGTGACTGTTTCCAAGAGACAGTTTGTGCATCGCAGTGGGCAGGCCTTGCTTTTAGACACTCAGCGAGTCTGTGTGGCTGCTCTCCTAGGAGAGTGGTCAGATGAGTGCATTTAGCTGTCTCAAAGCCGGAGCGTGGAAGCTGCAGCCAGCGCCCTGCTCTATAGACTGAGGTTGCTCTGCAGCTGGACCCTTTTCAAAAATTGCATTTGGCCTGCAACGCTGTCACCGTGCAGAGACGTGCGGGGCTTGGAGGTCGGGCATCGGGGACAGGGTTCTTTCAGTGCTGGTGAATATTCCTGTGCAGAATGCAGTTGTACCTACAGCCTTTAGGATGGAAACTGTTGCTTGCGGTGGTTCCCAAACTGCATGCTTGGTGCCCAGCGCCCTTGGCTAGTTTTGACAGTGCACCGGTGTGCCGCGTCACTCAGATCGGGAACCACTGACACATTCTATTCTGGTGCTCCGAGTTTTTTGCCCTGAGCTGCACCCTCGGGGCAGAACTTGCTCCAATTCAAAATTACTACTTTTCAGCCCTTCCTAAAATACTTGGGGGATTTATAATTTTCCTCAAATTATTCTTGGACTGGAGTCAGTAAATAAGCCTCCTGGAATATTTTGCGGAAAGTTGCGCTCTCCCCAAATTTTCTAAGACTGGAGTTGAAATAGTAAATTTAGACCTTCCACTGTCCGCCATGCCCACTACTGCCCTGAGAGCGTAGTTCAGGGCAAGAAGCACGATAAGCCGCTATTCCAGGCACAGGCTATATCGTAAACCAGTCATAGCCTGTACATTTTGGAGCCTGGTGATTAAGAACCAAGTAAGAAACTTGTAGGAAGACTTGAATTCCAGAACCTTAAACACAAAACTACAGCTATTCTAGGTCCATGGAGTCTACCAGACGATCCTGTCCCCACTAATCCATTGAGAATGTTAGAAATAGACAATATCTTTTTATCAGCAAAAGTCCTTTATCTAATATCCAGAAACTGTGGCTACAAAGATGTCCACCTGGGGAGCAATCCTAGTGAATGAAACACGAGCAGCTTTGAATTGGAACATAATTCTACTCTGTGTAATATCCGACAGGGTGTTTCTCCCTTCGTTAAGAGTGCTGAAAGATTTGGCACCTCTTCAAAATCCAGATAGCCTAAAAACCCAAACAGCAGGAAGGGGAAAAAACATGATTTCATTTTTGGCAGTCTGGTAGATGGATCTTAGACCAGTAACACAACGGGATCGTATCTTCATATCTGAAAAAAAGTCCTTTTATTCCAGCACCTTTGTTCCGTGCCCATGTTTAACTCAAAATCGGTCTTCTTGGCCATTATCGGTCATCTGTTACTGGCAAACAGACTGTATTAGCAAGCTTCTCTTCAATGGTTGCCTTTCATGACTATATGTGGTAAGCCAAAAACGGTTCGCTCAATGGATTCATTCACTGTATGTTTTATATTGTCTTACCTATACATTCATACAACATGCGTATGTTCTCTTGCTAAAAACGACATCTTGTGTGCACATATGTTATTATATGTATTACATACACACAACTGCTTCGTATGCATGTAATATGTAAATAATTGTGGATGCATCACTTTATTTCAGTGAAACTAAAGAAAGAAATTGTAGTGTTTCCCATTTATGAATTGCATTCCTTCATACCATTGGTTCAACATTGCGCTATTTGAATAGCACAGCTCCATATGAATACTTGCTTTAAAATCAGCTGGAGATGAAATCCTGTCCCTCGACATGACCCCATGGTCACCCTGCTTCGAACTCTGTGCTTGTAACAGAATCCTCTCTCCCTGCCAGGAACGTATTGGGCCCACACACGTAACTAATGGAGCAAATATCCCACGTGCCTCGCAGTGCTCTGTGTGGGAAGCTGACCTTCCCTTATTGCATATGCTCTTTTCTCATGCCTTCAGAAACATTTAGTCTCCACAGGGTAATGTTTTAAACCTCACTGGACTGGTTTAGCTTGATATAGCAACAGCACAAATCACCTCAGAGAAGTTACTTCCTGTTTTTTCTTCCTATTTGGATCTTAAACTTGTTTTTCCCATTGGCTCAAGTGAGCGGCCATTTGGGGTATTCTAAACATGAACAGTGCTCAGTCTCGGTGACCGTGTTGGGGGTGGCTGCTGTTCAGTTCCAAGTATAGATCCAAAGCTGGTGCATAACTGCGTCCAGTGAGAAACAAGGTATGCAGAGACGAGGAGGGAGGCAGTTTTACTCAGAGGTTAGGAACAGGGGTTTTAGAGAACCATGGGGTGAGAAAGAGGAGGCTGAAAGCAGAACATAGGGACAGAGTGGCAGGAGGGGGTAAGGGTCTGAGGTACATGGTTTGTAGCAGGAAGGAAGCAGAGTGTGGATTCTGAGGGATACTTCTAATCACAAATTCATCACCCTAGAATACTCCCCAAGCTCCAGTCTGGATCGAGGAACGTTTTCATTAGCTGTGCTCCAGCGTGCCATTAGGATGTGCTGTGTGCCTCTATGTTGGCTCCTTACTGCCCCGGAAGTAATATAACGAGCCGCATATGAGCACCTTCCCTCTGCACTGATGTCAGGTCCCTTATTTCTTAATGGATTAGGAGCGCCACTCCCAATTTCGCCGGCTTTCTGATAACTTCTAAAAACATTTTCCAGTCTGCTAGGGAACAATGTTCCCACCCTAAACAACAGGTTCAACTGCAGGATAGAGAAGTCCCGGACTTTCAGAAGGTGCGTCTCTGGTCTCAGACATGACTCAAAGTAGTAATGTGCGATCATGCACCCAAAGGCGATCCTGGTCTATGAGCAGGCTGTACATCGGCAAATACACAAAGTCACAGCCTTTGCGCAAGTCCTGCTCCAAGTTGTGGGCACGGACTCTGTCTCACTTCCGAGGCCGTTCCTCCAAGATGTCATTGCACTTGAAGTCCTCCACCAATGTCAACATCAAAGTTCAAGTGCAAATATAAAAAAGCAAAGCAGGACTCAACCCCATTCTGCCACTCTGAATCCGAAGAGAAGGCTCAAGGGCATCGTGATGCGGGTCATTCACCTTAGAGGTCTTCGGCTGTGGAACCAATTCTTCAGCTAATCTCAGTTCGCCAGTTTCCTTGGCCATCAGTGATGCTACAGCAGATGAAAATCTTCAAGGTGGTCATTCTGCAGATTTGTGACATGTTTCGGGCTCTCTATGACATGTCTTCTGGCCCCAAGGATCCGATCCATCCTTGGTGCTGCCTGTCCCCTTGGAACACACGTTGAGCCCCATACCGACACAGGTACAGGGTTCCATTCCAGATGTAGAACCTGTGCCGGGTCCTTCCACAATGATGTTGGTGCCCATGGTGCCTGAAGAGTATTTGGTACTATGTCATGCACCGAACCGGCTTTGTCTTGATCTTGACCGATATTGTACTCTGAGATTACAATAGCGCAACTGGTCGTCATACACCAGGATTCTGACCCAGTGCCTCCACCAGGGCCCACACACCAGTAGTCTCTTCACTAATCATTTTGATTCTGAGTCAGATCAAGAGAACACCCAGGATTTAGATCATAATGGTGGTGATGAAGATGGCTTTCTCTCCACTCACTAGACCAATACCTTGTACGTGGACTTGCAAGAAGTCAATGGCCTTGCTACCCCTCCTGAGGCAGGGATTGATTCGCCAATTGGGCCACCAACAGAAGAAAGTGCCTTCTTTGCAGTGGTAGTCTGGAGGGTAGCTGAGGTTCTTAATTTACAGCTGCTGTTAGTTTAAACCAAAACAGACTTACTCACAGAACTCTTGCAGCCTGGGCCAGCTTCGTCTGAGCCAGTAGTCCTGTTTAACAAGGACACCAATGATACCTAATGGTCTGATGCTGGAAGGCAGTTACGCTCTGGATTTGGTTGGAGTGCCATGTCATTTCCCTGACTGCAAACCAGCAGTGAGGGTCCTTGAATGCCAGAGCAGACAAGCTGAGCAGGCAGCACCTAGCAAATCATCAGTGACTTCTACATCCCAAGGTAGTACAGCACAGCTTCCAACAGTGGTGACAACCCTGGCTTGATTTTTTTGCCACTGTTAAACATGCAGTGTAAAAAGATTTTAAACACTGGAGTTTGCGAAAGAGAACACTTGTTAGGAAATGCGTTCCATCTGGAATAGAACACAGGACTCACTCCTGTATGCCTTCCCGCCCCTGGCTCTCTTACTCGGAGTTCTAGAAAAGCGCAAGAACGACTGGGTCCAAGTCATGCTTGTGGCCCCTTACTGTGCCAGGAGTGTGTGGAATTTCTGGGCATGAGCACCTCTTCTCCGATTAGGGTACCACTTTGTGAGGATCTTCTGTCGCGCCAACAGGGCAGGGTACTCCAGCCTTGCATTGTGCGCTATTATAAGTAATTTGTTGGCCTGTTTTGCATTTCTGTGATTACCGGACCATCGGGCCTTTTTAAAAAAATCACCTGTTGTGATGAGATTCTTTAAGGGTTTAATACACACATTCCCTTCCAAGCCATTTGTGATGCTAAAGTGGCACTGTAACTTGGTCTTGAAATTTCTCATGGGCTCGCCCTTTGTGCTGATGCATAGTTGCTCGCCCGCTCGTTGCGTGAGTGCGCTTAAGGCACTTTCATTGCATCCTCCCTACACAACATTTTCCCAGATAAGTTGGTGCTGAAGGCTCGAGTGACATTCTTGCCAAAAGTCGTACCTCCATTCCACGTTAGGCAATCCATTGCTCCACCAGTGTTCTTTGTGCCCCCTCAGCCTTCAAAGAAGAGAGGCTCCATCAGCTGGACCCCAAAATGGCTTTGAGCGTTTACATTGATCTTATCAAGGAACACCATGTGGTGGATCAGGCTTTTGTGAGGTTCTCCCAGCTGAAGAAGGGGGAAGACTGTGCAGAAGAGGACCTAATCAAATTGGATAGTCGTCCTCTGCATCAAAATCTGCAACGTAGTGGCCTAGATTCAGCCCCTAGATGGTGTGAGAGCCCATTTCATCAGGGCAAAGGCTGCTTGCTCCTACTGCGTTGGCTTGTGGAGTGCCTGTCAGGCTGTTACATGGGTGTATTTGCACATGTTTAGAAAGCAGTACTGCCTTGACAGCTGGGTATGGCAGAAGGGCCATTTTCTCCAGCTCATTCCTACAGGGCATTTTGGACTCCATCCACTCCACAGACCCGTCACCTGGGGAGTTACTGCTGTGGTATCTATTCTAAGATTGGGCATTTGTGGTTTGAAGTATCCATCAGAAGAAATTATTTACATTCAATAATGCTCTATCTGGTGGAAACTCGATCTAACCACTGATTCCTCATTGTCCTCCCACCTCCTCATTCTATAGAGTGGCCTCTTTTTAACATCGTAAAAGTTCCCAAGTTCGTATTCAGCACACTGGTACCTACAATTGTCATTCCTGGCGTCCGAGTCGATGGAAAGGGAAAAACAAACTTGCATCAGCTCTCACCGGTAGCACCTACATGCAACTTTCTCTGTGACTTCCTGGGCTCATACAGTGCCATGTGGTGGCACACAGGAGCACTGCTGATGCAGTTTTCTGGATCCAGTCTAACGACCGATGAGTGTTCTAAGTTGATAAATCTGTAGTTAGAAGTATCCACCAGAAACTGGACTTTGCTTTTTTCCGCTGACTGTCCATATATCTCATTGCCTTCCTCCTCCTGCCACTCTGTCCTTAGTACCTGTCCATTTGCTCTACTCCTACCCACCTCTTCCCCGCCACCGGCCCTTCATTGCTTGTCTTCATTTCCTCCCAGTTCCCAGTCTGTCGCTCTGCCTTCCTCCCCATCTCTGCATGCCTTGCTGAGTATCTACTAGAAATAGCATTACGAAGGTAAGTAACTTTTTTGTTTAGAAGAACAGAGTATATTAAAATAAAATCATAAGTGTTTGCACATAGGAAACATAGGGCTATGAGGTATCACCAATGCTGGCCCTATGTATCGACAAATCTTCCGACGTGTTCCTGTAAAAGTACTTAAATATTGAAGCGCCTGCTCCCTCCTCTACACCTGCCTGCTTTTCCCATGTTGATGTCACTTTCCCTCGTGACAGCCCATCCACGCCCACGGGGTAGAAGCTGCAATGCTGCATGTGCTGTATGGAAAAGACATCTGATCTATGTAGAAACAAGCATTGGCATAGCCAACAGGTCTTACCTATGGCTTTGCCAATATGTTTTAGCAATGTTGTAAACTAGTGTGTCTCCTATTCAGTATGGCTAAAAGTTATTGGTGCAAAGGGGTGTGTTGTAAAGTGGAATAGAGTGTACTGTTCTGGAGTGGTGTAGAATTGAGTGGTATGGTGTGTTATGAAGTAGCGTGTAGCATGTAGTGTGGATCATAATGTAGGGAGCATTGTGTGGTATTGTGAAAGGGCGTAGAGTTGAGTGGATTAGATTGTTAGAGTGGAGTAGAGTGTTAGATTGGTGACAAGACCGGGTACGACTGCTGCAGCTATTGGAAATAGTGGTGCTCTCAATGGCAGTCCATGCAGAGGAGCTCCCCAGCCTGGGCAAAAAAAACGGTTCAAGAAGTTGTCACCTCCAGCGTCAACCCAAGATGAGACTACTGGTGATCGAACCAATACATGGCCGCATTGGAGTTGAACTGAAATTCTGAGGAGAGGCTTTGGGTCCCCTACCCCCATAGCTTTTTGTTGGGTGTTATATATTCATGACAACATGCAAGAGCGATCAGTGAAGAGCATTATGCTTATGACCAACTATAGCGCACCTGTCATAAGCAAAACTAAGTGATAAAACTGCAATTAAAAGGTAGTCATGCCAGTTTAGTAAATACACCCCAGCTAGCTCGTATATCATATCCTTAGTGTCACATAAAAGCTATTTGATACCCCAGCACCTAAACCTTATGGAAAGAAACATGGAACAATGTGACTCTCCTCCAAAATGCTATGGGCTTCCTGGATTGTTCATCCAATGAGAAAATAGGAACAATACACAAAAGCATACAGCTGAAAGGGGACGATCAAAGCTCTTTTTTGTACTTTTCATTGTCCTTTTTAGGTCAAGCGCAGCGCGCATACGTTGCTCTAGGAAATGACCTTTTGGAATCGGTCTGCACTTTTCAAACACTCGTGCTTGTGGCGGCATCCACCTTGCGGGAGTGAGCAGCGGTGCGCAGGGGCCATCTGTTTCCAAGTAGCGTGGCCGCGTGCTTGGCTTTCCGGACTCAATATCCCATTTCATGCGTAGAGTGGACACTGGCCTCCTGTCTGCTCTGCCTAGCACACAGAAGCAGTTGCAAGGGCGAGGCAGCCGAGAAGCGAGAGAGGATTGGATAAACGCTGACCTCGTTTTTCCGCTGCCTGTGATTTAAAGCTGTGAGTGAGGACTAGTTTGGGCATGTGTTACCGCGCTTACAGCATCTGCTGCCAGGGAGCCAGATTTGTGTTTCTAAGGAGATTGAACAAAAGGGTACGCTTTAAGAGCCGGTTGCTGTGACATTGTAAAAGTGTTTGTGTTCAGGCGGGGCGGAAACAAAATGTTTTTGGGATTTCCAAGTGCATGCAATTGTGGGCATTAACAGAGCTCCAGCACTCTCCAAAATTATAAACGCTTAACTGGAAAAAATCACTCATGACTGGTTGCAGGCATGTGATTCTGCTGTGCACGACGGGGGCTCGTCGTTCCCCTGGCCGCTATGAGTAACTTATGCACGAAGCAGGAATTTGCAAGGAAGGCATAGTTTTGCGAGGTATCTTTAGAATGTGTTCCGAGCAGGGTACCAAACCTTTGCACACGACCGGCGTAGTACCACATGCTCGTTCTTTCCACTTATTTCAGGGTTATAAACACCGGGGAATGCAAAACCGCTTTGAATGCAGTCATACGCTTGTAGCAAGCATATTACAGGAAGATGCTGGCCGGTGCAGCTAAGCCCTGTTAGAGAACAGAACCACAAACTCACTCATCAGTGCCTCATTGTCCCTGCGGCCACGGCCCATAGGCCCTGGGGGCGGGCTCATCCCAGCTGGCCCAGACCTGTCATTCAGTGTGTCCGAGCCGGCGCCACATCCGAACGGATAAATCACTTTCATTGCCTTTATCAAACCTAAACCCAAAAGCTACACCAGGTCTTTCCCACCTAAATGAATTAATAACACATCTGGGTAAGGCCATACTTTTGCCAAATTTGACAACTACATCAGCAATTGACCCGGTTTCATTCACCCCTACATCTTTAAATTCAAAAGCTCTGGTTTCTCCTGAAAGGTCATGTGACGACTTACTCCGGTGCCCACTTAATGCAACTAGTGTACAGTAATCCAAGTTTAAAATATTGCCACGCTTGATCCTGCTACGCAACGTCGAACAAAGAAAAAATAGGTTGAACAATGTTTGAATCATTGTAATGCATTGCATATGCAAAGCATTGGCATAGCCAATAGGTCTCGCTTTTGGGACCTTATAAGTATTTAGTTATGCAGCACAACATCAACTGTTGCATGAAAAGGTGAGACCTATTGGCTATGCCAATGCTTGTTTAAAATAATTGATAACACGAGGTAATATGGACAGCTATAGCCGTACTACCTCTAATTAAAGGCAAGTAATAGTATTTCAATCCATCTCTGGTTCTGAACGCAGAATTTTAGTCTCCATCATTTTAACACCAAGTTGACTGAATACTATTGCGCAAGTCTTCAAATAAAAATGAAAAGCTAAATAGAATTCTTGATTGAATAACACCTTTCTCCCTAACTCCGCTGTTTAAATTCATGTGCTGTGCAGTACTGTTAATAGAGAACTAATACATACGCGTTCCATTTCTGTCTCCATAAATTTACGGTGATCATTTAAATGTCTTCGCAGCTTTTCGTTTCACTCTACCATGTGTACATTTTCAATAGTTAAGTTGCGACAAAAGTCTTGTTCAATTTGACTCTAATCCACCTATACCGTAAATTTGCAGTGGATGCATGAACATGACTATTTCTACATTTGATCATGTGATTAGTTTTCGATCATTTTTTTCTGAGCAACCTATGCACATCCCTTTGTCAAACGGGAGCAAGTAACTTCCTAGCCCTTTGGTTCATCACAATTCCATGCATGTACCTCCGGGCAAACCATGTTATCTATGTACAGCGCTCTGATGTCCTCTTAGCCTTGTCAGCAATTGAGAAAAACTCAAAATAATGTCAAACTGTTATACCTGTATTTAGTGTTAGCACACAGGGTTCAGGGGAAATGCACACAATGCTCATGTGTAGGAGCAGGACATTCTGTGGTCCTCTCAAGGGCATAGAGCATGGGTACTCACAAACTTTTCTCACAGGGGCCAAATTTACAGAGCAAAAAAAATAACTGTGACCATGAGGTTGAACACAGGCCCCTGCAGCGAACGCATTAGTCCACTGAGCCAACAGACCCGGCATACACACATCTATCCTCTCTCTCTGTGTCTCTCTCTGTGTCTCTCTCTGTGTCTCTCTCTGTGTCTCTCTGTCTCTCTGTCTCTCTGTCTCTCTGTCTCTCTGTCTCTGTCTCTGTCTCTCTCTCTGTCTCTGTCTCTGTCTCTGTCTCTGTCTCTGTCTCTGTCTCTGTCTCTCTCTCTGTCTCTCTCTCTCTCGCCCTCCCTAGCACTCTCTCTGTCTCTGTCTCTGTCTCTGTCTCTGTCTCTGTCTCTGTCTCTGTCTCTGTCTCTGTCTCTGTCTCTGTCTCTGTCTCTGTCTCTGTCTCTGTCTCTGTCTCTGTCTCTGTCTCTGTCTCTGTCTCTGTCTCTGTCTCTGTCTCTGTCTCTGTCTCTGTCTCTGTCTCTCTCTCTCTCTCTCTCTCTCTCTCTCTCTCTCTCTCTCTCTCTCTCTCTCTCTCTCCCTAGCACTCTCTCTCTCTCTCTCTCTCTCCCTAGCACTCTCTCTCTCTCTCTCTCTCTCTGTCTCTCTCTCTCGCCCTCCCTAGCACACTCTCTCTCTCTCTCTCTCTCTCTCTCTCGCCCTCCCTAGCACTCTCTCTCTCTCGCCCTAGCACACTCTCTCCTATATACATACATATATCTAGCTCTCTATCTGTATTTGTCTGATCTCTCTGTCTCTATCTGTCTGATCTCTCTGTCCGTCTCTGTCTCTAACTCTGTCTGTCTCTAACTCTGTCTGTCTCTAGCTGTCTCTGTCTCTAGCTGTCTCTGTCCAAACAGGAAGCTTCCCAAAAGGACCATTAAAAGTCCGCTGTGAAAGCGCTTACAGCTGACTTTTAAAGGGCCTTTTGGGCAGCTTTCCGATGCCGCTGTGAGGTCACAGAGGCCGGCATTAAACACAGAAGATGGCTGCAAGTGCATACGTATGCTCCTGCGGTCATCTTCTGTGTTTGCTGCCGGCCTCACTGGAAAGGTAGAAACGGCAAAACAAGGTCCGTGGGCCGCCAATGAAGGCCTGCTGGGCTGTACTATGAGTACCATGGGCCTAGAGCTACCAATCAGCACATGCCACTGAGAGAGACAGCAGTAATTCCAACAGATAAGCAATGATTTGCAAAACCTAATTTATTACTCCACACTTATAACAACGGGTCATATGTCATGCATACATCACAAATGCAATGCATTGGAAGCCTCATCCAAAAGGCAGATGAGTCGAATGAGAAAACGGTGATGCTGTTTACCACTTCTGTGCCTCTTCACACTCTTCTTGAAACAGACTGCACCATGTTGCTTCCTACTTCTTCTACATTACCTCTTAATAAAACCATAATGATCTGTGGCACTTGGATGACATCAGCCCCACTGTGTCTAAGACATCCCGCAGTTTGTTGATGACTTGAATCGGCTTCTCCATGGCGGGAGCAGGGATGAATGGGGGCTGACTGCGGCACTTCTTTACAGCACTCTACCTCAACCGGCTCTTCTGCTAGCAGCAACCATTGACCCGGCCCAGGAGGCAGTGTGCTGTTATGGCGCATAAAGCCCGACAGGAAATCTAGTGAAGCCAGGCAGCGAGACTGGCTATACTCTCTTGAGCACAGGAGGAGTGAGCAATGCAGTTTGATGGGAAGTGTAGTTCCGAATGACAGGCCTATAGCAACGGATGTTGTGGAAGTGGCTTGGCTTAGTAATATGCCAGCAGCGGAGGCCATGCTGAAGGGTGATAGAATGTTAAAAGCTGCACGCGGCCAGTTGAGGGTGAAAGTGCATTACTGTGTGACTGCAATGGCTAAAAATTCAGACACAAATTTTTCATATGTATAGCATGCAGCAATCGAAGTTAGATTTTTAAAAGGTAGCAACAATGGGAAAAGCAGTGATGGGGGAGGAGGTGGTGATCAAACATTTCAACTACCTGAAAGGAGTAACATTTTTGAAAAGGCGGTGTAAACAAGATTCTGCAGGACACAGCACAGTACTGCCATGTTTTCCTTGCTTTCCATTAGGGTGGGGAGGCATTCTTTCAGCAAAGCAGCACTTTTGTGTATCGCATTTAACAAGAGCAACAAGTTAAAGAAGCAATGACCAACACAAACTGGAAAGAAAGACAAAAACTGTCCCCCAAATGACAGCACAAACACGGAAGAATAAAGATACCAGTAATTAGACAGTACTCTGTGGGAGTAAACAAAACACACAAAGGAGGGACAAAGAGGACAGATTAACCACCACCACCAGCAAGCAAGCATTTCTGAACAACAATCGAACAGATTAATAAAAAGGCAATGGGCTATAAGCCCACAAAGTGAATACAGCATGTCTCGAAGAGATAGCGCATGCGCTGCCTAGACTCGACCTAAAAAAAGCAGGACAAGCCTAAAGAATCCGGATATCCTTTGAACTTAACTGTGACTTTTACAGACAGACAATAAGGCAGTAGTTAGCTAGTTTGCTACTTGTTGTATTCCTGAGCATATTATTTTACACAGAATGCTCATTTTGTATTTTTCTCAGCCCCTCTTGTTGTGGTCTAGTTTGAAATACGCGTTGCTCTTCAGACTGTCATCCCCACGCACATCCATCTTAAGATGGTGCAGACAAGTGTGTTTCACACAGACCAAGCGCATTGCTGTGCCCAGCGAGATTCACACGTTGCCACAAGTTTACTCGCCAAACATCTCCACAGAGTCCAAGAGCATAAGGCAGTGCTTTCCAAACTTTTCATGTTGGTGACACACTTTTTAGACATGCATCATTTCGTGACACAGTAATTGAGTTTTACTAGCAAAATATATGATTTGTAAAATAATAACATATATAAATTTACAAGACTGCTGTCATTTAAGAGTAACAATATGTAAATATGTGCAAGAATTAAAACAATTTGAATATAACCAGCAGCACTCACTATTTTAATGAGATGTATGAGGTTGATAGCGAGCATGTGGAGCTGCAGGGGCCATGTCACTGGCGATGCTGCGGTCACCTCCCCCCTGTGTAAGCTTGAATAGGTCTGCGGAGCGCTGCAGCAGCAAGCACTGCAAGAGCCCCAAGCATGTGAAGCTGCATCACTGGTGATGCTGCTTACGCCCCCCCCCCCCTCCGTAAGCTTGGAAGGGTCTGCAGTGGCAGGAGTCTACGGGGGTGGCAGCAGCGAGAACCACCGCAGTCTTTACTCACCGCCGGAGGTTCCACAGGTCTGCGGGGAGGGCAGCAGCAGTGAGCACCGGATGGCCGTTGGCGATGGTGCTGCTGGCCTCCCCCTGACCTAGATTGAACAGGACTGTGGGGGTGGCGAAGAGCACTACACTGCAGGAGCCACCGACAGTCTTCTCACTGCCACTGCCGGATGCTTCAATGGGTATGCAGGAGGGTGGGAGCGAGCAGCAGCGATGCTCTGACTCCAATCGCTGCTCGCTGCCCCGCCACATGAGACTCCTCCTCTTTCGCAGGAACAGGTAGTGCGTCAGAAGCATGCGCAGTACCGTCCTGCATGATGCCCAGACCGCATTGCCTAGACCATGTTGTGTGACACACCTACAGACAGCAGCCAACACACTGTGTCGCGACACACCGTTTGGAAAGCACTGGCATAAGGTCTTCCTAACTGACCAGAACCAAAGTTCCTGTTATCCATGACAAGAAGTTTGTCAGTACTTAATGGCAGCAGCACATAATAAACCATGGAAACATTCAAGGGAATACAATCCTAAATAGCAGACAATCCTACACATGGAAATACTCAAAGTTGATTTCTAGCTAAAAGTTGATATTCTTCAGTAAAAGATTTTGATGATTTCCTTCCCTTATCACATCTGGAGGGCAAACTTCAGTGAACCACATCTTCCCTCATTCAATTGCTCAATTTCTTCAAAATTTGTTGGGCACTTCTCTATATGAAGTACAAATCTCTCACCGCCAGTAGACATACCTGAGTACACCTCCATGGAATGTTACTGTTTTACAGAGATTCTGGCAAATTAGTGTGCAGGAAATGATGCTTACAAGACCTATACTAAGTACTTTCACTTGCTTCTTAAATCATCTCTGGTCTGGCCCCTTACAGAAATGCCAGAAACCTGTCCTAGGAAGCTTGTTTCCGGTCCAGGGAAGACATGGCTTGGCAGTTCGGGCTGGACTGTTCCCATGAGGCACAGGGTCAGACTGGTTTTCATATGGCCATGTCTGAACTGGGGTGGCAGAGTGGGCTAAAGAACGGTGATGGATTAAACCCAGATCAGTTGACTGGGGGTGAGTGCTTGCAATGTTCAACACTCCGTCCATCATTTCCTTTGGTTTTTGCTTTGTTCGCCATAAGTTGGCAGGGTATGCTCAGACGTGAGTCCCTTGCTCACTTTGCCACTGGATTCAAGCAAGCCTGGCTGAAGACGGCTGAAATGCCAGAAACCGGTCCTAGGAAGCTTGTTTCCGGTCCAGGGAAGACATGGCTTGGCAGTTCGGGCTGGACTGTTCCCATGAGGCACAGGGTCAGACTGATTTGCATATGGCCATGTCTGAACTGGGGTGGCAGAGTGGGCTAAAGAACGGTGATGGATTAAACCCAGATCAGTTGACTGGGGGGGGGGGGGGGGGGGGGGAGTGCTTGCAATGTTCAACACTCCGTCCATCATTTCCTTTGGTTTTTGACCTTACAGAATGTCATCACATTACAGACTGTTTTTCCCCAGCCTCACTAGTGCTGACACCTTTATTGTATTTCCCAGTGCAAGGCATTATTAACACTACTGGGAACTTCACTGCAGATAGCTAAGTGAAGCAAACAACCCATGTTTCCCATTATGCTTGCAGGACTTGAGATGGAGGGTAACTAAGAGTCAAATGTGCATTATGCACTACGATCTTTCCTGTTGCTCGTACTGTTCAACCTTTGTTCCACTGGTGGGATGAGGAGGTAATGATGTGTGCAGTGACATCCCGCATCTAACAGTACATGATTCATAAACTTCTACACCTATGCATGTATGAAGATCTGCAGTGTTCTACTTGCACCTTGCAAAGTTTGTTGATAAAACCGGGTACTCCAATTTGGTCATAACATAAATACTTGAAACCCAAAGGTAGCTGTCCAAAACTCCAGAGCAAACTGTAGCAATAAAACAAAGGTGGATTGACAGGATAAGAATCCCATAGCTGAAAAGCAATCAGAAGTAGTGAATTTTGACCTTGCTGCATCATTGTACTTTAAAATTAAAATGTCCTGGAAGCAAAGTGACACTCTGTAAATAGTCACAGTACTGAGAAAGTTGCCACTGAGAACACTTGTCTTAGGTGGATAAAAGAGTACACAGGAGAACATTCTTGCATTCCTACATAACACTTCTGTTTCCTTCGAGGATCATTTGGGGCACTTGCAGCTTCCCTACTGGGACTAATTGAGACCTTGACAGTATCATTCTCTCCATCAAAGTTCTCCATGGAGAGGCTCAAATTTCTCCTTGCAACATGTTGATAGCACAGAGGTAGCTTTACAGGCAATAAAGAGTTCTTGCCTTTCGTCGGTCTCTCATGATGCGATTCTGGGTATGATATATAGCATATAGAGGACACCAGTGATTGCCACAGAGCGGGCCATAGTGTTTAAAGCTACCTTGAAACTGGAGACGAGAATCCACAGAGTAGATCAGCTCTACGTCATATCCCTGGAAATGGCCTTAGAATTTGAGGAAACTGTGTCGTTTAATTAGAGGGGGGGGGGTCTCATGGAGAAATTAAAGCGCTGGTGGGCTGTTCAGATTATCTGGAAGAAAATATGAAGTCCGCTTGCCTGCAAACTATTGTTTTTTTTTCTGTCAAGGGATTGGAACGCAAAGGCTTCCGGGAAAACTGGCTGGAGAAGCACTATTAACCCGGCACCGCATCAGACTGAAGAGAGTGTTAGAGTGGCAAGGGGGGTCCACAATCGTCATCTTCTCAATGAATTTTCTCAGTACCAGGTCAGAAGTAACTGCTTCTGGCCTAAATGCAAGGATAGTGATCACAGCTACATTTAGAATATCACAAGAGGACAAACAGTATATATTCTGGCACCTAGAGCAGGCTAGATTTATTAATGACATGCTGTAGCTGTTAGAGAATGTGTACCAAAACAAGCATTGGCAAAGCCAAATGGTTCTCGCCAATGCAAGAGTTAGTGGCTTTGCAAATGTGTTTTTGCCATGTTTTACACCAGCATGGCTGCTCTTCGCGGGGGAGCCACCACTGAATCACTGACTAATTAGCATCACTAGCATCACATTGATCCTAGTTTGAATCAAATTGTCTGAATAAAAACTATTTCCGAGAACACAAAACGAAGTAGGATCGAAAAAAGGAAGATGAGGGTTACAGTTAGGTTGAGATCTAGGCTTAAAGTGAAACTGGGGCGGGGGGTCTAAAGTAAGAGAGCATGTATGTATGTGACGATAGGCCCTTGACAGATTGCAGTCGAAGAAGGTATTGAAATTAAAAATAATCAAGTATTTTATCAAGCCTGTCCGATAACCCAACCGCTCTTCTCTGCTGAGCATTATTTCAACAGCTGGCTGAATTCACCTAAACACAAACTTCGGTCCTTCAGTTTTCGCATGGCAGGTTTCTCATCCTGACCCCGCTATATATGGTCAACAAATAACGTATAACAAATCTTTGTTCCTCTTTGGGCTGTGCTATGAGGAGCTCTGTCTTTGCCTCTCGCAGTACGTGTTCTGGTTTGTCGTGAGTTTTTGTGTTTGTAAATATTCTTTTTAATTTGTCAACCATACACAGGTGTGGTCTTTGGCGTCCGTATATTATTAATGCTCAGTGTCCCGACCAAATAAATTTTGCGAATTGAATCCGGCCTTTTCTTTTGTTAAAGCCAAAAGTCTGGCAGCCAGTGCAAACCTATTGGCTTTGCCAATGTTTGTTCCGCCCATCATTGTGGCAGCCATTTTTGGCTATTGTATAGTGAAAAGGAGTTCACAAAGCATGTCTGTTTCAGTAACATCCACCACAGGTACCTGATGGGCATGAACAGTGCACGTTTTCCTAACACAGACAAGAGCTGGAGGACAAATGACC
The DNA here is from genome assembly GCF_964204655.1 of Triturus cristatus. Lineage (NCBI taxonomy): Eukaryota > Metazoa > Chordata > Amphibia > Caudata > Salamandridae > Triturus > Triturus cristatus. Next base: position 427,830,035 of record NC_140595.1, read on the forward strand.
GCAGCCTATGCTTCCGCTCACGCACATAACAAGGGACTACATGTGCAGGAGCGGCGGAAGGATCCCTGTGCGGGGTGAAGGCGGCAGCTGATGGGCCCTAGATGCCTTCTACATTTAATTAACCAATACACTTCCACTTAGACTTGTACATACTTCATCATAAAAACACAGACACACTTCTAAATGTCCAACACTGCAGTGTGCACATAAAGTTTAGATCTTGTAGGTGTATTTTCCTCAATGTGTAGGTCAGTCTGCTCCTTTTTCTGAATTACAATAACATATTTATCACCTGAATTGTTTCTGATTATAACAATGTGAATGTGCATCACTCGATGTTGCCTCCTTATCCACACACAGCTTTGTATGGCCGTCTGCTTACACTAATTAAAGGCAGGCGTTTTGGTTTTGTCGGTGTTTGTAGCAGTCCGCTTCTTTTCAGGCACCATGAGCAGTGTGTGCTTAGCGTGACTGTTCTATCCTTGCATCGTTGTGCTGAATGTTTGCCCGTGCCTGCTCTGCTGCGTTTGCCCGTGGCAGGTAAATGTAATTGCTTCTGTTTGAGCTCTTTCTAGCGGAATCACCTCTGAATACCTTAATCCCGTTACAATCCGCGTACAGATTTGGCCGAACTTCCGCATTCCTTAAGAGAAAAGTAATGCATCAAGGAAATGCGTTGCCATTTTGTGCACGTATCCCAACGACATTGTCCACGTACTGCAGAGAAAGCTTGTAGCTGATTGGCCCTCCACTGACTCAGGTCGTGGAGGTGGTCTGAGAACGCCTTACCAGGCCAGGAGGTGATGTGTTTACTTTACTTCCTTCTGTGGGTAGGACAGCTCGGCATGTAGGGTGAGCAGTGGCTTGTTTCAGTTACAAGCTTTTTTCAGGAACATTATCAAGTTACTGCCCAGAGGCATGGGTGTAACCCTACCCTGTGGCGGAAGGGGGTCGGGTGGGGGCATCCTCCAGAGGCCCCATTCACTATAAAGGCTGTGGACATCTGTCAGGAAATAGGCGTCCTGGAGGCCCCTCATCCCACTTATCGGGGGTGGGGGGTGACATTTTGTGTTATGCCACTGCTCAAAAGAGCACATTCCCCAGATTGAAGACTGATTTAAACTACAATTATAGAAGCCCACTACATAAAAGAATGGGAAGTAACTGGTAGGCAGGCCAAAAGGCAATTTTCCAAGGATGAGGATTAATCTTACAATAATGATAATTTGTTTTATTAGGGTAGCAGATTACAATTAGTTGCTTGCTCTCTAGAGGGTGCAAGTGTGTTTCTCTGGGGCGGGGAGAGCCATATGCTCTTGGAAGTCAAAAATATGTTATCAACTGGATCCAGATGTCATTTGTCAGTTGACTTATAACTGTCCATGCTTATCAGGAAAAGGAAATTGTAATTGTTGAATTTCAAGGCATGCTGAAACCAGAAAACACCATTAGAGACAGATGACCAGTCCAGGGGTGCCACATCGGCCAACTGGAATGTTTCCCTGAGCAGTCGAGTAGATGTTCAAAACGTATTTGTTTGCGGGTGGCAAGAGGTTAGCATGAGGATCTATATTTACTTTTGTGCGTTTCACTGGCTTTTTTCGATTTCGGGCGTTGGGTTTTTGACCTGTCCTGGGTTCTGCCAAACAGACACCAAGTAAGTGTTTTCTGTCAAAACTATACATTTTCTTCCTCAGTTCAGCATTCATTGTCAGGAACTTAGGCTGTCACTAATGCCTAATAAAACATTAATAACTCACTTCTAAATCAGAACTATGCGAAGGTCCGTTTAGAAGCTGGGGTGGGGTAACCTTCTGCAACCCCACCCCACTTCCTCCTTTATTTGTTAATTTATGGTGGACAGATAGCTGCCTTTTTGTCAGTCCGTGCCTCTTTTGAATAATATTACATCACTATTTGCACTTAACATCTAAATCTTATTTCAAATGTAATGTGTCTAGACAAATTTGTAACATGGGATATTATTTGCCCAATTGATCTGTAGAAGTGGGGTTAGACTCGTGCATTAAGTGAAGTTTTTTCACACCTGCTTCACACTTTTGCCACAGACTCCGCGTCAGCCCACACCTTTTGACAGTCTTTGAGAAGGAATTCTGCTACCTTTTGCAACGAGAACCCACAAGATATCCCAGAAAGGGAATGGCTCATGACCCGAGAGCAATACAGGAACACTTTTGAGTTCTTTAGCTCTGGTCACATATTCGCTTTTCTTGTGACCGTTTCTTGCAGAACCACAGGCTCTGCTCCCTGGTGGGACATCCTTGGATAGAGTTGGCATCCGTTTCAGCTGTTGTGAACTGGACGTGTAGTGGGTGTATTTGGTAGGAGAAGATCACCTTGGCTTCAGAATTCTGCATTACCCTCTGAATTTTAGAACAAAAATAACTCTTGAAGTAATTTGGTACCACTTGCAACAGGAACTGCATCACTTTGGAGTAAAAGTAGGGTAAGGTGGAAAAATTGTATAGATTATTTTAGGGTCACCCGCTAGAAGTAAACTTACATTGCCTACTGGCCTTCAAAACGTGCTTGGAACGTCTTCTGCCCACTGGGCAACCTTAGATAAGTAATCTGCCCTGTGTATTGAACTTGTATTTAGAACGTGGGTGCAGAACCGGGGGAAGCTGCAAATGTCTTGGACCGTGATGGAGATATTGACCCCAAAGGATGCTGAACTAAGTGGATAGCTGGCCTCTGAGGTGCTGCAAATAGAGCAGACGTCTGTGATTATAGTGTGAGCAATTTTGCCAAGAGGGCTGAGTGCCATAGAGCTTGCCCATAACTGGCTAAAGATTGCAGCAACTCTCAAAACATTTCAGAGCTTTTTCGGCCATTTGAGTGCCTCAGATTGTGATCTGAAATTATTATGGAACGTCCACTAGCATCAGCTGTAACATTATCAATATTGCAGAAATTCCTGATAAATTAAGTATGCTTTAAATCAAAGTAGATGGAGCTCCAGCGCTCCTTTCCTGTTTTGTGCATCCCTGTGGCTGGGTAAGTTCTGTTTAATATACCAGTTCAGTGCACAGCTGCCTCCCCGTAGCCTGTGGGAATAAACAACAGTTTGTGCTTTTTTTTTTTGTCAGATTGAATCCCTTTATTGCATTTTTAAAATTTGTGAAGGATTTTCTTTAGTAAAGTTATAACTTTTGATGTAATCTTCAGTGTATGTATTTCCTAACTGTATTATTGTTTGGTCCCCTACGGCTCTGGCTTAGCTATCGAAGTTAGGCCAAGGAACCCTGGGGAAACCGAGGTAGGTAGGTATTGATGAGAGGAAGGCGAAAAGGTGGATGATTTAAATTTACATGAATTATTAATTAAAAATGCTCATTTGACCAAGGAGTGATGTTTGTATGCTGTCACAAAACTCCCAATCCTATTAAAAGAAAATAGTTTGATTCTAAGCAGCAGGGGAGAAGAGAGCTGGGCGTGGCAGCTATGTGGCCAGGTATATTCTTTTGTGTGGAAGGAGCGTCAGTAGGATGAATGCTGCTTATAGCTTTCACACTAACAATTGGGCCTTTAGAGCATTACATTATATATAGGGAAGAGACAGTGAGTTTTGATATCAATGGAACTAGTAAAGCACAACCATGTTTGTGATTTTGTTTTCAAATGAAATGTTAAATTTCAATTTTCACTAGTGCGCGCAAGATAGCCTTTAAATGTTTTTATTCTACTTTATTGAAAACAAAGCTATTAAGTTTAGAAATGTAAATCGTATTCTTCCATGACCTCAAACCTAGATACTTATTTTGCTTTGTCTAATTTCTTACATACTTCAGTTATACTTATGTAAAGAGGTTAAAGTTAGGTTTATTTTCACTTTGGTTTAAAATAAAGAATATAAACATTCATAGAAAATCTTCCATTACTTAAAAAGTAAATCACTAAAAACTCCAAATACATTTTTGTCATCTTTGTACCTACATTCTACAAGCTTTAGTACACAGACCATAGAATCATGGTTTTATTGCTGTAATTTTAAATTACAGGGCACATAAACTCAAGCAGGTGAAATACTGTAGTGTACAACATATGTAATAAAGATTAAGTGGAGTGGTAGCCGAGTGTACCATGGCTGGCCATGTCATACTGCAGTCACTTCAAGTAGAACTCGATGATTACATCAAATTTGCATTGGCTTTTGTACTTTGATTTGATATTTCAGTAGTTGATAGCGATTTAAGAAAAGTCAGTCACATAAAATGCACAGTATCTTTGGTAAAGTGCCTTTATGACAGTGGGTGAAGATCATCCTTATTTTATAAAGCAGGTGTGGTCTTCGCAATTGATGCAACCAGAGTCTTATAAAGGCTGAATCATGAAATAAAGTTGTCAGCGGCCACTTAGTAAAACATTTGAACTTGGGGACACAAAATAGAAAGGAGATGAGGGTCCTTTGGCTTAGTAGGTTACCGATTCTTACAGGTAGGTACTGAGAGGGCTCCCCTTCGATTAAGAAGAATTTGATCGCGGCTCATAAAAGATTCACAAAGTTATCCCTTCTCGAATATTTGGCTTAGCTCAAATGTAGAATGGATGTACAAAGTGGGATTAAAATGTTGTACTACCAGCAAGAATCTGGTTTCAGTGTAGTAATTGGTGGATATTCAGGGCAATCTGCTCAGGAGTGACCATACATTGAACTCGCTCACAAGGCAGCGTGATAGTTGGAACACTATTCTAATGGGTGATAAAGAGCAGCTGAATATATATTGCACATGTTGTTCCTGAAAACATAAATCTCTGAACAGTACCAGCAGCTATCATCCAGTGTGAGACTAAGTTCCAAAATGTAGCAAAATTCAATACCTTAAACCTTGTCCTTTTTGGTGTGAAAGTCGTTTGATCCTAATCCTATTCTTTTGGTGGCAGTGTCGTGGTCCAGCCTAACAACTGCACAGACCTTTTACATTGTCTTAACAACTTTCTCAGCTAGCAATGCAAAGAAGCAAAGGTGGCAGAATCACAAGAGGTCTATCATTGCTTATTTTGTCTTTATTAGGAAACGACCACTTGCCGCCCTCAGCTGAAACATTATCAAATGCTCTCTGTGGTGTGTGCAAGCATGCTTGAAGAACTCTCAACACTTGGCATGTATAAACAGGCAACAGAATGTTAGCATTGCGATTGCTTGTCCATAAAACTGAATTACTAAGCTATCGGAGTAAATAGAAGAGACCGTTGCAGAAGCTACATGTGCATCCCCGTGAGCCCCTGGGGGAAAGTAATAATAATGCTACAAATAATTAAATCCCCACAAAATTTCAGACGTAATCTGAGGGTATGTGCAAACCTAAATCACATTAGCTATACATTGAAAGCAAAACGTATCACCAAACCTCACCTAGCACACTGTGTTCTACCCGGGGAACTGCATGTTCAAAAGCCCAGGTTTCCTGGGATGTCCAAATCTGGTAATGTTCACAAATTCCAGGAAACCAGGGCAATTACTGTGGTTGTCAATACATACTGTATTTCAAGGTTAACAGGGCCAACAACAGGAAATATACGCCTCAGCGTAACTGATGTGACCGAAAGAGGAGAAATCCGATTATAATTTGTCAGTCCAAATTATGTGATTTATTTACAGTTGATGCAAATTCACTGAATCTGAGCAATAATACTCAAATTCACTACTTTGCGTTCATGTGAGCAGAAATAGGATGAGTAGAAAATTGTAAGCCGATCATTGTGTAATGGTCCACATCCCGTCAGCATAGTGCTTCTTCTTCATGCGTCTGGGTATACTACAAAAAAACATTTTGTCATATTCGCAGGCAGAGGTCTTTGTATCGCCGTTTAAAGTTGCCCTTAGTCCTTCATTTGTGTAGAGTTAGTGACAACGGGTAGTACCTAGAGCAAGAGAAAGTAAATCGAGATCTACTGAAGTTGGACCTTAAGGCAGGTGTACAGTTTGGAAAATCTGCGTGGCCATATTAAGAATAATGAACCTGTGAGGTTTATCTTACTGAATTATAGGGCCCGGGTACAGAACACCAAGAGTGTCTACATTTATAAAAGAAATTTTTTGAATACGCATAAAGCTTCTACTTAATGTTGGACCAATGATGTCTTGAGCAGTGAAGGGACTCTTTTCTTTATGAATCAGTGCAGAATTTCGTTTATTTGCATCACTAGTTCTTTCGGGATTAGTGCGGAGCTCTTTGTATTAGAAGTTGGTACATTAATAATCTTATTAGCATTAAGAGTTTTTGGGCTGGCACTATTATATTAACTGATTCAAGGAGCAGAGTTACCGGATACCTACAGTTTACTCACCAACTGTTTGCTTGTCCATCATCTCATTGCAGCTTTTTCATCAATTACCATTTCCTGGTCAGTCTGTAGGTGAGCCCTTTTTTTTTTATAATTTCATTGTTGCCATCTCCTCTTTTATTTACCCATGTGACTTTTACTGTACCCAGTTTTTACAAAACTACTTAATAAAACCCTTAACCCCTTACCCATTACCCATAACACCTTACACATAACCCATATGCTTACCCCTCACCTTTACATTATTCTGTTACAGCCTTGACCCTGAACTCTTAATACCCTCAACCTTTGCATGTTTAACCATAATCCCCTTAATAATAATCCCCTTTCCATTCACTCCATATCTTTACCCATAACCAGGACCACTGGAGTTATACTATTTTGTAGCTGTGGCATTTTCTGCATAATCGTGGCATTACCGCATTTGCCACACAATCCATTATGCTGCGTATTTTAACAAAAAAAAAATTCTAGCTCATTCAGATCAAAAGTTACTAAAAAAAATGATGCGTATTGTTACGCAATGGTAGGCCACACAAAGGTTGACTAGTCACCTTTCTGTTCCTTATTGCTGTATTTGGTTGGTAAACTGGTACTAATGAGGTGAAACCTTTGCCTAGACGTGTTAACATGTAAATCAAGCATTTGCAAAGCCAATAGATCTTGCCTATGCAAGCGCTATTGGCTTTGCCAATGTGTTTTAGCCATGTTGTCCACCAGCATGGCTGCTGTTCAGCACTGCTAAAAGTTAGTGGCGTAGAGGAGAGTGGCATGGAGTGGAATGAAGGACAGCAAAGTAGATTGTCTTAGAGTGGAGTGGCATAGAGTGTCATGTATTGGAATGGTATAGAGTGGAGTAGCAAGAGTGGCGAAAAGTGAATTGGCATGGAGTGTTGCAGAGTATAGTGGCATAGAGTGCAGCAGCATAAAATTCATAGCATACAATACAGCATCGTAGAATGCAGTGACGTAGATTAGAGTGTTGCATAGTAGACTGCAGAGTGGAGTGGTGCAGAGTGCATTGGCATAGAATGCAGTAGTGTAGGGTAGTGTAGACTTCAGGAGTGTAGAGTGCAGTGTTGCAGAGTAGAGTGTTGTAGAGTGGCATAGAGTGCAGTGTTGCAGAGTATAGTGGTGTAGAGTGCAGCAGCATATAATTCAGCGGCGTACAGTGCAGTGTCATAGAATGCATGGGCCTAGAGTGGTGCGAGTAGAGTGGTGCAGAGTGTAGTGTGGTGAGTTGTTCAGTGGCCAAGAGTGTAGCATTGTAGAGTGCATTAGTGTAGAGTAGAGTGCAGTGATGCGGAATTAAGTGCAGTGGCTTAGAGTGCAGTAGTGTAGAGTAGAGTGTTTACAGTGGATTGGCTTTCAGTGCAGAGGCATAGATTGGAGTTGTACAGAATGAAGTGCATTGATCTGGAGTGTATTGGTGTAGAATGCAGTGTTGCAGAGTGGAGTTGACTGAAGTGGTGTGGAGTCCAGTGGTGTAGAGCAGAATGTGTTGGTGTAGAGTAGAGTGGCGCAAAACTGAGTGGTGCAGAGTGGAGTGGAATAGAATGGAGTTTGTTTGCATGGTGTGGTAGCACACTGCCATTACAAACAACACATTTTCAATTGAAATGACCATTATATTTGCGCAGGCAAAACGTTTTACAAATAAAATGCAGCACATAAACGAGAATATGTTGAAATGTATTCACCTCGTGCATTGACTTGTTTTGATGCTTTCCTAATTCTGATATATTTTGAAATACTTGAACATTTCATATAAATGTTGTGTGCTGGAAAAAAAAACTTTCCTACCTCCAGTATCTAGCAAATTGTCACATAAATCCTCTCACTTTGAAATCCCAGAAAGAAAAGTAAACATCAAGCTTCCTCGGAAGACCGAGCAAGACATTTGACCTCTATCTTTGAATGCACAGCAGTTGTGACAAGATCAGAAAAAGATTTACAGGCCTGTTTACAAAAAGGAACACTCATAAAATATACAAGGAGAGAAAGGGTGAAAAGGCTTGGCTCCTTGGGAGGGACAAACTCAAGCTGGACAGCGTAAAACAAATAAAGCCAGCAAATAGCCAGAAAATGTGAGTTGCCAACCACAAAGTCATAATACATTACCAGGAAAGCTTTCTGAATGTCCCCAAGATGTCTATAGCAAACCTGGTAGGCTTCGACCTAAATATGACAAAATAATGAAGACTATGACAAAATGTACCGCGTTATGCCCCATAAATGGACTTTTCATGGTGCAAAATTTGGTCCTCCGCTGCGGTATAACTCCAGTGGCCCTGCCCATGACCCCTTGCTTTTACACATGGTGTTTTGTTTAGTGCGACCTCTTTTGCGCTTCAACCCCTGCTTTTACTCCTTTGCAGCTTATTGCCCAGATAACTAAAGCACTCTATGCCAGAATGTTTCGAAAGTTATTTTTATAAGACTGTAGCGAAAAAATGTTTTTAACTATGGAAGAAGGCACATACTTTTTGCAATGGACATCGAGTAATCATTTTTTTGTTTGTTTTGTTAGTGAGCTACTATTTATATTTTATTATATTTTTATTAGCATTTTAACCATCGATAGATTTTTAATGAACAACATAAAACGTCTTTCTTTCGAGATTAAAGTTTTACTCAACTTTGTGCTTGAATTCCCTTGAGATGTGGGGAGGAGGGGTGTTATCTGGTAATATTTGATAACACCTAACTCAGACTGAATTTCTCCTGGAAGTCTGGTGTGTGAAGATAGAGCCAACAATGCCCATCCTGTGTTCCACCTTCGCCGGCCTCAGCGTGGGCTGCCACCTTTGTTTGTGGGAGTTTCAATTTCAAATAAAGCCCCAGCGTTTCTTTTGAAAGCAGACAAGGGCCTCTCCCCGGCGCGGATTGTCAAATCCTATACTCGGCCGCCATTGAATGGGCCCAGCCGCTGACCTCAGGCCACAAGAATGTCGCTTATTTACGCTGCATTTCTTATTTTCGAAGCAAACAGCACAATAAAAATTAGCACAATCTACGCTTGTGTTCGTTTTCAGCTAAAGACATCTCTACACGAATGGTTTGCGAGATGAGACCGTTAACGACAGGACTTGACAATAAATGGACTTTGCAAGCATTTAGAATGTTTTTTTTGTTTTTGTTTCTTTAAACTTTGACAAACTGTCCGACATGAGTGATCTATTTTTAGATCTCTACTCGCTGTTTTTAATCGAACTTGTTGGTCTTTGAGTACATATTTTACATTATTACTTTGTATCTTTGAACCGATGTTAAGTTTCTTGTCTGCTTGCCAGTTCTTGAACTGTGCTGTATTTAAAGGGTTTGTACTGGATTGCAACCAGATTGCAGCGATCAGTTTCGGTGAAATTATATCTTTAATTTCAGACTACATTGTTAGTTTATGAACTTTGCATGTGATTCTGTCGCCAAGTTTGTTGTGCACTAGTCTTGGCCCTTTAATTAGCAACCGAATACATTGTGGTAGTTGTAGTCTTATCAATGAAATGGACTAACCTACCAGATTAAACATTGATACCCAGGAGTACATGTTTTAATTGGTTGGAAGTTGTGTTTCCACAGAAAAAGTGCTTCTCCTCCTAGGAGTATTTTGTTTACTTATCTAAGTACCTGACCCAGCAGCAGTACTTCTGTCTGAGTCATCTGACCATTCAGGCACACACACACCATTATAATGTTGTTAAAGTGTCATAGATAACTAGATAATTTATGGTGTTTGTTTTTCTCTAGCAGCACCACAGATGGGTGAAAGCGTTATGAGAAATATTTTTTAATTTCAGCCCCCCCCCACCCCCCTCATTAACTTTAGACTCAAGGGTGGAGTGTTGCGATTGACAGCAGTATGAAATGCTCAGGGCTACACTAATCTACATTGATTTTTAGGTCTGGCTTGACAATGCAAATGTAGTGGACCTTATGTGAGCAACAAAAAAGGACTTTCAGAGTACTACAAAGAGGGGCTTATGCTCCATCCATGTTCGTTCCGGAGTACAGGATTTGATCGGGTCAAATTTATGGTCTTCCATTTAAAAGACCGCTTTTATTGCACTTTTTGATTTGTGGCAGAGTTTATGCTCCTTACAGTAAGACAGAGTTGGTTATGGCTTCAATCTTGATCTGTTTATTATGGAATGTTATTATAAAGGCACTAGGCCATTCGTATTTATTGTGAAAGGCACATGTTAAGTATGAATTGTTATTTCTCTATATTGAAGCCTACAGAGAAATTTTATGCATGGAATCTCGCAACCAATGGTTTTGGTTACCCTGTGTGAAAACCGTGGATATAGGTTTGCTCTGATTTTTCTTGCTAGGTCTATCTAGAGATAGTATTTTACTTAGCCCACTGTGATCTTTGTATACCTTTCTAATTGTGAGACTGTGTGTCTAGCGGTTGTCATGTGGAAAAGCTTATACTCAAAATTGTGGGCCTGTGGTTTTTGGCGTTGGCCACCCAATCTGACAACACCTGGGGGTTTTCACTGTGTTGATTCTTGTTAGGCCCTAGTTAGAGAGGTTGTATATTGTTTTTGCAAGCTATAATTTTCTACATGTTTGTAAATTTATAATTGTGTACATGATAATTGCAAGTTTGTGTGAACTTGTATATGCAAGTGTTGGGTAAGATGTAAAGCCAATTGTAAAAGGGTCTTTAGTATATTGGGAAAAGTCATACCAGATTTCATGGGTTTGATCTGTTTATTATGAGACATTATGACAAAAACAGGAGTTCCGACCTGCCTATTGTGCAAAGCATGTGCTAAAGTCAATAGACCTTTAAGTATGGGGTGTTATTATACTGTGCTAAAGCCAGCAGGCAGGTATTTTGTTACATGGAATTTCACACATTACCCTCGCATGCAAGGGTTTTGGTGATCCGCCTCGAACAGCCTTGGAGATAGAAGATATGCACTACAATATTCCTTATTAGTCTCTTCTAGTAGAGATGGTATTTAGCTTTCCCAACTGTAATATTGCATATATTTGTAATTTTATGACTGCTTTGCCAGATGGTTGCATTCTGGAAAGCTTACCGTTATGGTGACAGGTCAATGATAAAGGTTATATGTCTTATTGTTTATTATTACATATTAGGATAAAAGCAGTATCTGTGGCATATTGATTGAGAAAAGCTTATGTTAGTCAATAGCCATTTAAGGGTAGATTGTTATGACTCTGTGTTAAAGCCAACAGATAGGTATTTTGTTACCTGGAATCTCACAGATTACTCTAGTTGGCAAGAGCTTTGGTGCTGATTAACCCCTCTGACAAACCATGAGTATAGAAAATTTGCACTGCCAAGATCCTTGTTGAGCCATTTAGGGGATATAGTATTTTACTTTGCTAACTTTAATTTGTATTCTGTATACGTTTTTGACTGTATTCCCGATGGTTGCCTTGTGGGAAGCAAAAGCTCGGTACAGTAGGCCTTGGTTATGGTGACAAGTCTATGAGAAACAGTTAGTGATCTGATTGGTTCACATGGAGAAATATTTCTGACGCCATGGGTTAGATCTGTTTGTTATGAAAACTTATGAACCTTTATAAATGCAGTAGGCCTGCCGTAATTTTTTTTATTTTTTTCCCGCGTTGATGAGACCTCTCCGGCATTTACTGCTGATTCTCAGCAGAGATTCCAATGGGTTGGTGGAATTCTTCTCTTATGGTTGAAACTCAGGAACATTTTTGCCTACCACACCCAGATAGTGATTAAGATACTACCTCGTTATCCCCGAACTGCTATCAAACAATATAATTATAATTCACTATCCATCTTACCAGGATATCACTTATTGCTTACTCGAGCATCATATTGGGATTGATTGATTCTGGCCCCGCCTAGCGAGATGATTGGGCCCTCATGTGGCGGATATATGGTCCCTCTACAAATACTTTAATGCTCCATCCAGGCTTGGAGGAGTCTCTTCGAATAGGTTGTCTACATTCTGCATTTTCAGTCCTGAGGAAAACTCGCTGTGACATTTATCTATTCACGTAAACCGTCTGGGTCAATACATCAACGCTTTTACTTTTTCTCATGTCCACAGACTCTTCACCCTTGAATTAAGAAAAAGGGATTCCATTTAGGGGGGATGGTTCTATTTCACGTGTGTGTGTGTGTGTGTGTGTGTGTGTGTGTGTGGGTGTGTGTGTGTACATATAAATATATTCAACTTTGTATGTCTTTATTATTACTCTTCATTACGCACATATGCACTTTGTCACGTATCTCATCAGTCACCTCCATTTTGTGTTCTCTTTTCTATCATTTGTGTATGTTACAGCCATATGCAAATTCAACTATTATAAATAATACATCCAATTTTTTGTAATACTTTGTGTTTGGTGTGTTTTGATCTATATATTGACTATTCTGGTTACCAGTAAATTGTCTTGTGAAGTAACTGTTTTCTCCCTACAGAACTCACAGTATATAACATTATTGCATATGTCAGTCAATATGTATTTATGATTGAATTGTTATTTTTCTGTAATTAAAGCCTAGAGAAAGGTATGCTATGTGAAATGTCAAAGGTTACCTTTGCAGACAAGGATGTTGGTGTCTATTACTACATCTGAGAAACCCCAGGGGAGAAGATTTGCACTGTAATTATTCTTGCTATCTTGTGTCTGCCAGGATCTGGCAATAAAATAAATCATTAAATAAGACACACATCTATATGCAAAAATATATGCCAATATGCCATAGAGGGCATCTGGGTCAGCTTGGTTCTGCCATTGGTCTGTCTGAGTGTCATTTACACTCGGCTTTCATCCATGACCGCATACTACATGTAGTGTAATGCTTCAGTTATTGCCCATCTTACTCTGTGAAAGATGGCATTTTCTAACCACATGTGTACATCAACTTGAAAATGAATGCACTCTAATGTCAAGGCTGGTTTGCCAGCCCTTTAGTTTTCAGTTCTCCCCTTTTATAGTACCCCTTTCTTTTCTCTGCTTCACCTTTTATTATTGTAATGTTTCTTAAGAGGATACTGTAGCTCTCCTGGCAGTGCTAACGGGCCGCTTAATTGTGCCTCATTTCAACTGTAGTGCGTCACATCCCTCTTGGCCACTTCCTCTAAAGCAGGAGATCATTATGAAATACTGTTGTACATTGTGCATCATTGTTTTGCCATTCAAAGATGGGCAACCGATTGATACTAAAAATGGCCGCCATGCCTACTTTAAAACAACAATAGGCTATTTACAGTGCCTCTACAAGATGGACCTCCACTGTTATGTTTAGTTTTGCTAGTGGGTTCCGGATTAGCATGCTACTCACCGAAAAGCGCTTCAACGCCTCGTCAGGGATAGTAAGCACTATATAAGGACAATCAAGCGTATGGCCTCCATGTGTAGAATGCAGCATGTTTTCTTTTTTCTACTTGTTTTTTAATTTGTTTCTCAATTGTTATTGAGGTTTTTTTTGTGGTTGTCAGAGGGTGAATGTAGGAATAAGCCATTGGATGCATGAGTACAAGGATGAGTGACAGAGTGCATGTATGATGACTTATTGAGTGCCTAAGCCCAATCAAAGTCACACAAGGCACTTTCATTTATAAACTAGATCTATTGGTATTGTCAATACTTGCCAATAAGGAAAAGCACAGATTTCAACAACTTTCTCAATGTTTTTATAAACCAGCCACCTCCCCATGTATAAATGACACTGGCCGATGATAAACATTTAGGACAAGTGGTGAATTGACAGACATAGCATTGGTAATTAATTAATTTTCCCACGTTTGGGCAAGAAATGGTGGGATCAAACTCTTAACCTAGTTTAAACAAAATAATTGAAATCTCATACAGCCAAAGTAATATCAGATGCATTACATTATCTGTAGTTGGAGTTAAATTTGATAGACAATGGTTCAGATGACCAATGTTCAAATTAGAAAATATATAAATGTTTACATGTTTTACTTGTTATTGGGTCTGCTCATCAACTGGTGTAGGTGTGAGGTAAAGGGTGGAGCCTCGGAAGCATCTATAAATGGCATAGCTGCTTCTGAAACTCCACCTTTTAAAAAGAAGATTCCTGAAGGAGTCTGGCAGGGGAAGGAGCACAGTGGAGACACCACCAGTCCTTTACCAGCATAAAAGTCCTGTGCAGAGTGCAACACCTGCCTATCTGTAGAGCCTTTTCTTAATTCTCTTGACTGTTCACTACAGTTGCTTGTAAACGTGTTGTGAAAAGGTGGAAACTCCTTGCCCATGTCTTGCTTATACCTATTGTTGGTATGTCCCAGCAGCCAGTAGAGCTTCTTCCTTAATTTTTATTTTTTTTACACTAATGTTTTTAGTTAATTGTGATGCTTTTTTCGGAGTTTAAAATGGTAAAAGAGTTGCTATACAGCAGGCATCTCCAGCAAGTAGCTTGTGAGCTACTAGTAGCTCGCTAGCTAACTGTGAGCAACTCTCCTGTGTGCAGCCCAGTTTAGTAAATCAGAAGCTTTTTTTGTTGAAGTTAATATATGTGTACCAAAAATGGAAAGCATGTATTTGAGACGAAAAGGTATGCATTCTCAGAACTCACTAGCTGATGTTTGGAGAAAAATAATTATATTTCCAAAATATATTTCATGCAGCACCGTGCAGACTTATTACTAATACTACTGCTTTGATACCAAGGGCTCTGCAGCTATAGCTGTTATGCACTACCCTAGTAGAAGCATTCCACCTTGATTAAGCCTTTTTTCTACATTGCCGGCAACCCTGCCTGATGAAATGAGGGGATCACTGGCTCGTAATCTTGCATATGGTGGCCACAAATATAATCTTTCCCTGATGCCGTTGCCATTACAACCGTTACAACATTAGGAGTTTGGGATGATTTTCATTGAACATAAGTAGTTTTTCTTACAGAAAAGGATGGAGACCCAGGATATAAAGCGTGTGGACACATTGCAGAAGCTGCCAATCTTTCTCACCATGTACAACAGCACAGCTGGTTGACAAAGCTCTGGGGAAACATGTGTTTATGCGATCTTTGTGCGTCCCTTTGTGACCGGTGTGGCTGTCTGTATAGTCCATCACGTACCTCTTGTTTTAGAAGCCTGCCTCGCAGAGGCTGCGATATTCCTAACTTCACTGGCATAGGCTGAAGCTGCCTGATGTTTATAACATCTTAAGCTGGAGTAGACTGCGCTCAACCTCCTGCACCAGATTAAGCCACGGGGTCTGTGAGAAAAAAAAAGCATGCAGCAGGAACAGCAGAAAGCATGGTTGTGGATGGCAAGCATAAGGGCATTCCTGACATCCTCCCAAAAAATATGGAAGATGTATCCCATTGTGGCTGGGCCCCTAGCACTTCACACCCATTACTTTCCGTCAGTGTCATGATACTTTTGGGGATACAGTCTTTTGAGGAGACCACTATCAACGGGTTACATGCAGGGTCTTTTTGCTCTGCAAACATTGGTATGGGATTCCACTGGGTAATCAAAAGCCTCGAGTAAAATTCCTGTAGGGAACACTTCACAAGCACATCATGCCAGGGCACATTAATTAGCACAACAGTTATGATTTGCCCAGTATTAATGAAGATCAAGTCGGTGAGAATGGTCTCTTGGGCTGACTTGACTCTACTGCCTCAAATGTGATAGATATGAAGGTGCCACACAGATTCAACTCGATAAAACTTTACAGCCCTAGTATTTGGCGGTAAGCAATGATTAAAAACCTGAATTTGCACACATTACCCATCTGTTAGTTGAAAGATCCGCATTTCTCCTTATTCAACAGTAAATTAAAATCTATCATTCGATTTAGATCTGTGGTGTAGTTATTTCCAAAGGCCATAAAGTCTACAGGTGTTTTGGCCTGGTAGTGTTACCATTGAGAATTCTATGGCTGTGAAGAAATGGCATACACCAGTTAGTGCAAACAAGTATACATATTCATTAATATCAGTTAACCTTCATCAACACCTGCGATGTGAACGAGTTTAAGGGAATAATATTGATTGAAATTACACTGAATATGATAATGCAGATATATTAAGTGTCTTATAGAAACATCCTGTATCCATTGTAGTGAGACCCAAACTTAAGAATAATTTCATGACCTGCTAAATCAAAATTGTTGATTTACCAAAATGAGACTGAGGCAATCTGTTCGCACCCATCACTTCTAGTAAGATATTTTAATCAAAGCTGAGGTGGTGCATCGATCTAGAAGATCAACCTCCTAGTCTTCCACACAGGAGCACTGCTCCATAAAGTAAACTACAAAAAGATGATCGGCACCCACCATTCAACCAGTTAAATACATGAGCCTTACACAATAAATGAATTGTAGTGCACAGACTCCATCGTGGTTTTTCTAAAAGGATTACTTTTTTCACATCAACTTGTTCTTTTGAAACCTTCTCTTCCCTGTAGCTAACTTGTTTCGTCCCTTAACAGAAACATCTTCAGGACTTTGTGTTGTCGGCATATGTATCAGCAGCTGAAACAGAGACTCACAGCATGTTTAGTGTGATCTATAGCATTCTTTGACCTTTCCAAGATATCAGGTCTTCTTGTTCAATTTGCATCCAATATCTGCTATTGGCGGCACCACACCACTTGCCAGCTAATAACATATACAGGCTCAGATGCTTACATGGGCTAGGATATAACTTTCTGATGACCGTTCCAAAAAGCGAACTGTGGAATTAATATCCTAATATTGGCTACAAATTGAACAAGAAGACCTGATATCTAGGAAATTGTCAAAGAATGCTATAGATGGATATGGGAAATTAATGAGCCTGCACTACTTTTTGTGTTTTTTCTTTGCTGTTCTTGTTTTTGTTTTATTCAATAAAAAGATTTTTAAAAAAAGAATGCTATAGAACATGCTAACCTTGTTGTGAGTCTCTCTGCTTCTTGGCTACAGGGAAGAAAAGGTTTTAAAAGAACAAGATAATGTGAATAAAGGAATTATTTTAGAAAAACCGTGATGGAGTCTGGGCACTATGTAATTAATCTATTGTATAATGCTCATGTATTTAACAGGATGAATGGTTGGTGCTGATAATCTCTTTGCAGTTAAATCAAAATTGTTGCATGAAACAAAGTGTTAGAGCAGAACACTGCATAAGAAATGGGCTCTGTTGTTGTGCCGTTAGTAGGGATTCAGTTATACGTTCTCACTGAGGAGATAATAGTTAGAAACAATCTGTCCTTGTGTTGTTGCATGTTAGTATAGCAAACTCGTTCACGCTTCAGTGTCCTGGGGACATCTGTCATTGTTATTAAGTGTAAAGGGATGGTTCATGGAGGCAAGGCATGAACAGCCAAATTTGCTACTTCAAATTTTCATGTACATATTTTTGTGCTGTTACAATTTACACAATTGTCTGTTGTTAAAAATAGTGTAAAGGGTTTTGTTTTCAAATATATATCTGTGGTGTAAATCTTGTTCAGTGCTAAACAAAGATAGTGCTAAGTGGCCATCTTATTCAGGTTCATTTCTATCATTCGAAAACTGTACTCTCATGGCTCATAGTAACCCTGTCGGGTCCCTTAGAGGACATTGTCTGTTTGCAGACTTGTTTTAGATGTTCATCTTCTTACCAGTCAGTTGATGCCACTAATCATGACCATTAATGTAGAGCTTTGACTGTCATAGTGTGTTAAAGGACTGTTATGCCGTGCACATATGTTTGCTGGTATTTACATTTTGTCTAATGCTTGTGCCGTTGCCCTGTTGACGGTGATCAAACTCGTATCTGTAGACATTAATTAAAGGAAGTTGTATGCGAGGACATTATGGAGTTAAGAATTCAGAAGAAATCTGCTGAGGGTGTATAAATAATTGTAGAAAATGTTACCAAGGAATCCATTGTAAAGGATATTTTGAGCCAGTGGGCCACACTGGCATTCATTTTTGGAGGCTAGCACGTATTTATCCATAACAAGCTTTGAATCAGAGCAAGAGAGAAAAAAACACAAATGGGGAAACAAGGGGAAAGAGAGACAGATAAACAGTGACAAAGGGAGAAAAAATAACCTACAAGAGTGAGATAAAGAAGTAGAGTGTTGGTTGCGGATTAAAGAAGCAGGAGATGAAATCAAGACTGCTCAGCCTTGGTCCTCAGCGCCCCGACCTTCCATAGCGCTGGCCATGGTCTTCTGAGCAAACCTTTGGGCTCTGGCACTTAGTCTTTTACCAATTAAGTACTGAATGTCTGATATGCTGGCCCCTAATGTTCTATTTCATATCTTCTAAAACATAGGTTTTTGTGCGCTAACTTTGGCCCCATTGATGGAATTGAAGTACTACGTGAAAGTGATTTGTGCGCATATTGTGTACTAGTGATGTATATGTACGTGACTGATTGGCACAAAGGAGGGTCAATGTAGGATTGTTGGTCTGTGATGTGGTGCTTCCAATCTTGCTTATTTTGAATACTTTGTTGTGCAGTCACACGTAGACATTTGATAGGCTTAAAGTGTATAGTTTTAAAGTTGTGGTCCCGTGTATATAAAGTGATGCCCAGACCGGCTTAGTGACCCTAGACCATGTAAACTGCAGGTAAAACAATCAGTCATGGTATTTTCAGTAAACATGTTAAGCCGTATCCACTATTTAACCATGCATTTGTAAAACAATAGGTTGTGTACAACAGTCTATCAAAGTGTTTGTGCACTCTTGAAGTTCTTTCATCAGTGGACTCAGTCCTCAACAAAGTTGTCAGACTTTATACATCAGTGCTTTGAAACCTCTCTGTATCCATAAGCACAGAAGGAAGTACAGGGCAACTAATAAAGGACTTTTAAGATTTCAGGAACATCTTAGATTGAAGGCTAATACCGTAGTTGACCCAACACCTTCTCTGGTTATAGTCCACCAGCTTGCTTGCAGTTTTTGGTTCGTGCTATCATCGAAACAATTCTTTTTTCTTAGACTGTTTTTCTGTCAGATGTCGAACAGCATTTAAGTTTTACTTCAAAACCGATTTGAATAATTTGAGCTTTTCTCTTAATACTTTTCTGTGTATAGATTAGAGACTTTTAAATGCATGAAACTAATAAAATAACTATTTTAATTTGCAAGAAAACTCGATGAAATGTTATGGTTTAAGTCGGCAACTTATGCCAGCGTTGTTAATAACAGATTTGTTTTCACTTTTCACAGGACGAAGATTACGGGGGAAGGCCTTCTATAACGTCAACGGAAAGGTGTACTGTGAGGAAGACTTCCTGGTAAGTGATGCGCTCTGTGGCCTTTTGAATGCAGTCTGGGTTTACTGAGGGCTTAGTAGACAATGCGGTACTTGGCCTGGGCTCAGGTGGCAGCCATGAGCCAAGATATTGTGCAACGGGTTCGAACCAGGTTCAAAGGGTACCTTACCAGAGCAAATATTGGTAGCTTTTAATCTTTCAAATACCAAGAGTGAACATCTAAATACTGGTATCGGCGCCAGCTTGGACTAACCCTCTTGTGGCCCAGCGCAGCCTTGTGGTGACCATGGCACAATACTGCCGATGAGATACATTCGACACATTCGTTGTTCAGTTCCTGAGAGTGTAAGAGATGCGCTACTATGAACTACATCAAAGGTCGTTGTATTGGCAACCATGGCTCTGAGAGGAACTGTGTTAAACCTAGAACCATGCTGCCTTTTCCTCACTCGCCCACACACTGTAATGCTTTAGAGCTTGTTTCCTTTAGTTTGTCTGTATGCGGACCAACGCCCATGCCACTCACCCACAGCTAAAGCAGCAAACCTTTGTTTTCATTAACCTAACGAATACTTAATACTTCCTAAAACCTACGTTTTAATTCGATCTCTTTCCTAACTAAATCCGTGTACAAGCCTTTCTAATTATATAAAATAGATAACTATGTTGTAGACTGCACCAGTTTTGCAGCATGAATCAGTTTCTGGACCCACATCCTGTACATTATTCCACAATCTAGGAGTTGGGTCTGGAATGGTCTCTTTTTAGGTTGACCCTGGGCAGCGCATGTGCCTCTGCGAAGCATGCAGTATTGGAGTATAGGCTTGAAGCCCCGCCCACTCTCCACCCATATTTGTCATTGGCTTGTGTTATTGTCCTTCGTACATGCTGGCTTCTGATTCGTTGTTAGTCCCTCCTTAGTACCGCCTTGTCTTAATTTGTAACCTCCCATGAGGACTGGCCCTTTTACTTCGGTTGTTACACGGTACGTCTTATTTAGTCTGTAAGCAATACTTTCTTTTATAAGTTTCTCTTACTGCAGGCACGACATGCTTTCCTGCGGCATTCAGTGCGCCATGCACGCTTTCACTTTCCAAGCAGCCTGGACACATTTTGTTTTTTAAAATTTAATTACTATGGCGTCTTTTTCACGTTCATCACTATGCACCACTTGTTGTTGATTTATTCTTGCTCTCACCAGCAGCAGTCACCAGTCCCTCCCGTCCCCTCTTCCCAGCTAAGCCTCCAAAGAGAGCAAGCCGATCAAGCTCCCCCCCATGCCTACCTCTGGCCTTACAGCACTATGCCAGGCAAATTGAGCACTCTCCCTCCCCATGCTCTGGCACACACAGTTGGGACAGAAAGCTGGGGAGCTGGAAAAAACAGCTGCAGCCCTTCTCTGGCTCCGAGGATCTCTTAATCGCTCTCAACACAAATCCCCCTTTCCTGATTTCTGCCTGGAC
This sequence comes from Triturus cristatus, assembly GCF_964204655.1. NCBI lineage: Eukaryota > Metazoa > Chordata > Amphibia > Caudata > Salamandridae > Triturus > Triturus cristatus. Next base: position 427,851,006 of record NC_140595.1, read on the forward strand.
AGGCTGGACGTGCGCGGCTTCACGCATTCCCCGCTAAGCTCATAGCAAGCATTTTCAATGCAATAATTTGCATATTAAATGACAGCCTTTTATTTATGTTTTAAGAAATCTAAATGAAAAGGCATTGTGATTTAACAATGCCAATAGATCAAAGTCTCTCAAATCCGGGACCTATTGCATTGCAAATGCTTGTTTGTTCTTTTCTTTCTGGGCGTCGCTGACCATCATTTGGTGGTATGTCCATCCCCTGTGTGATGTCAGACAGTGCCCCGGATGTTCCTATGCGTAGTCACGATCTTCAGATTATTTTTCCCGCCGTTAGGTCTGGAAACAGAGGAGCTCCAAAATATTTGGGAAAAAATCCAAAGTTTTTCAAAGAAAACAACGATTCGCTGAAACCACCAAGAAAAGACGCTGAGAGAAGGAGATCCTTCACTCTCCCCTTCCGAGGGGAAACCCCACTGGGAACAACATTGTGGTCGGAGAATGAGGCAAGGTAGGGGACATACATCAGCCGCCACAAGTTTGCACAGAGAGAGCCCCATGACGTCTGCAACATCTGTCTGCCAAAAAAGCACAGATGGGGATTGTGAAACCTGCACTTCAATAATCCTGAAAACCTTGAAGGAACACAGAAGAGACAGGCTGGAATCCTACCACGCCAGCACTAATAAAAGCAGAGATGGCCCACAGCAGACATGAAATGGCCAGCTATGAGGACGACCACGGCGAGGAGGTAGAGATAGTCCAAGGAGGATCAGATGTCAAAATCCTCAACACTAATGCAGAGAATAAAAACAGGCTGAGAAGAAAGCGGCAAGAGATGCCATAAAGAAGATCCATAAGGTAGACAATAGCAAAAGCACTGAAAGGTCCAGATCATTCAACCTCTGAAAAAAGATCCTAAAAGGCAGCCTCTGCGTTGGTTAAAACGTCGACCGAAGATCAGCTGAGAGCAAAAGATGTCCACAGATCCCAGACCAGGGATACCATTGTCTGCAAGACAAAGATGATCCCATCCGCTCGAGAGAGCACAAAAAGAAAGAGCAAGCCTTGTGAGATGGCAGAACTGTTGATGCCGAAAAACAGGCCACTGCCGATGCTTGGTGCTGAACAGAGGGCGCAGGAGGTTGAAAAAGAGAAGGCCCAAGGCAGAAATACCAGTGCTACTTCAGCAGAAGAAGGAGTTCAACTCCTTTAAAAGAATATCGAATTCTGCCAAAACCTTAGAGTGGCTTTTCGGGCGAAGAGGAAGAATTGGCTCTGGAAGCTCAAGCGACACCTGAGGCCCATGAGGAAGAACCACAAGAGGAGTTGTAGGAGCCTGAGTCACTCAAAAGAGGAACAACGTTCGACAAGGAATCGTGGGTCGACCTCAAAACAGACTCCACTGAAGAGTAGATGGAGAATTACCCCTCAAGGTCATCACCGCCTGATGACCTTGCGATGTATAACATCATCATAGGAAGGCTGCCAAAATGTATGTGGCACAACTAGAAGAGGAAAAAGAAGACTCATGTTTCCTGTTAGAAACTTTAATGCCTGCGAACAAGGGGAACCTGTACCTGCCAATGCTTTCCAGTATTTTTGATCAAGGGTCGAAAAGAAATACAAGCCCTCGACACGGAACCCAAAATACATTCAAGGTAATGTGCATGCAGACTCCCGTCATTCTGTCTTTGTCCAGAAGGCGCACTAGCACCCATACCTCCACCGGACCACCACCTGAGAAGGGAAGCAAGAGGCTTGATCTGGTGGGTAAAAAGATGGAGAGAAGCAGCGACACTGTGGCTGATTGCCAATTCTAATGCCCTTGTGAGCAGATATGGACATCAGCAATGGGATGAGATGGAATCCTTAATGCAACACCTTCCTGAGAAATACAGCAATAGAATAAAAGCAGTTCTGCAGGAAGGACAAAATGTGGCCCACAGTTGCCTAAAGTCAGCTCTAGATACAACAGACAATACAGCAGGCAGATGTGCACTCGAACAACTCTCAAGACGCATGCCTTACTAAGAATATCAGGATTTAAACCATAGGTTCAAGCATCTATCATTAACTAGCCTTTCACAGGAGAAGCCCTATGTGGTCAGGCGATCGACCAGTCCTTACAGCAAATTAAAAAGGACAGCGAGATAGCTAAGGCCATGGGGGCTCCACAATACAGAAGATTTTTCCGGCGAGGCGGAGACATATGCCGCAGACCAATGAGCAGAACACACATCCCATTGGGCCAACAGCAGCAGCCAGCACAAGGGAGCTCACAGCAAGCCGCGCAACAGTCCACCTGCCAACAGTGACAACAACCAGCAAGACAGTCCTTTCATGTTGAGGAAGGGGGAGAGGACAAACTCCCAGAGGAGGAGGAACCTCCAGCACATTACTTGCTCATAGGCATAGACCCCCACAAAACACCAGTATGAGTAAGAATATGGAACTATCCACAGGAGTGGGAAAAGATTGCCACCGATAATTGGATTTCAAACTTGATACCTCATGGATAGTGCATAAAACTGGTCCAGAAACCACCCCAAATGCCTCCAAAACCAAAAAAGTTTGAGGAAATGAAATAAAACAACTCAGAAAAGATGTCAAGGAACTCTTGCTAAAGAGAGCGATAAAAATCGTACCCATAAAAAAAAGAAACCAAGGAAATTATTCACCATTATTCCTGGTCCAAAAACAGGATCTCACCCTACAAACAGTTGTGGACCTCAGATTCATCAACAAATGTATCCGCCCACAACACTTCAGAATGACAACTCTGCAGTGCGTTATACCACTCTTAGAGGGGAAACTACATGGCCACCTTAAACTTAAAGGATGCATACTACACATCCCTATGAATTAAGGCCACAAAAAATACCTATGATTTGTACAAGAAAAAGTACACTACCAATTCAGAGTTTTGCCATTTGGAATAAAGTCAGCACCAAGGTTGTTTACAAAATGCTTGCGGCAGTTGCTGCATACCTACGAAGAAAGTGAATACATGCATACCCGTACCTAGACAACTGGCGGGTGAAGGCAAATTCTAAGACGAAGGGCAAAAGGGACATTCGAACTAATTGCAAAATTACAGTGCCTAGGTTTCTCCATAAATTTCAAAAGGTCATCAACACAGCTGGAACAAGTAAAAGGTGTTCCACTGTGCAACACTGAACTAAAAAAAAACACAGCACAAGCATGCCCTGTTCAGAAAAGGGTCAAGTCAATGACAGAGCAAACTCCCCCTTACCAGAAGGAACAGCCGCTGACAGTGAGGCGAGTTATGAAGCTGATGAGTATGATGGCATCATGAATACCACTATTAACACATGCAAACCTACACATGCAACCTTTTTAAGAACTGATCTGCAATAAATGGTTACAGTCCGTTGGGAGGATCTTGTGGTTGCCACTTCAAAAGTAAAAAAAGATCTAGTGGTGGCATTAAGGAGACCTTTCAAAACACCAACTCATAGTGACAGTCACAACGGATGCTGAAGCACATCAACGGAGATGAAAACAGTGTTCCTAGCTCTGAACGCATTCCAGACTCGTATAACAGGCCAGACCATTTTAATACAGACAACACAACAACCAGGTTCTGCCTGAACAAACGGGGAGCAACAAAATCGTTCACGCTGAGCAAACTAGCCAAAGAAATATAGCAATGGGCAATTCAAAGAAACATAACACTACAGACTGTCCACTTAACAGGAAAGGAAAACACTGAGGTGGACAGGCGAAGCAGACAAGAAAGCAGCCCGGATGAATGGGAGCTTAAACATCAAACACGAGTGAGTGTGTTCCATACATGGGGGAGACTAACAATAGACCTGTTCACAACACCAAAAAACGCAACACGGCGGCACTTTGCGTTCAGGTTTCACACCCCCTATCAGAGGGAAATGCACTGTCAAACTGGTTAGGGAGATTTGCCTAGGTTTTTTTTTTTTTTAGCAGCAATTCTCCTGATCCCAAACGTAATGGAGAAAGCCAGACCACCATGGAAAAAGCCCATCCTCATAGCCCTATAGTGGGCCAGACAAACCTGGTACTCAGACCGGTTGGAGATTTCCAAGGGACAAATGATTATGATCAAGACAGAATTGGACCTGCTGGTAAAGCAGGAAGGGAAGATGTACCACCCGGAGCCAGCTACACTGAACCTAGCGGCCTGGCTCCTTAATATCTAGAGTTTACGCATCTCAATCTACTGCCCAGAACAATGGAGATTATTAAGGATGCAAGGAAAACTACCACTGGGGAGTGCTACGCAACAAAAAGGAATACATTTGTACACTGGTGCAGAAGAAAGAATTATACGGAATCAAGAACAAAGCAAGAAACTGTATTGACTTAACTCAGCTGCTAGACGCTGGGCTAACTTACTCATCTTCAAAGGTACACATAGCTGTGAAAGTAGTATACACCAGGGGTACATCATGCAACATCTTCTTCACAACATCTGTTGTAACAAGCATTGGCAATGTAATATGTCTCACATTTGTTTGAGTTGGAGCTATTGGCGTTGTAAATGGCAATGTCTTTTACCTATGTGTTATGGAGTGTATGTAATTATGTGGGATGAATTGTTAGTTGTGAAATTGTGTGGAGTGGATTGTGTCGTGGAATTGTGTGGCATGGTGTACAGTGAAAATATGTGGATAGTAATTATGTGGTATTAAGTGTACTGGAATGATGTGGAGTGGGATTGTGTGTTATGCAGTGTTATGATGTGGAAGGGTATTTTGTGTTCTGGAGTGGTATGTAGTGGAGTTTAATTATGTGCATCACATCATACAGCGCCTGGGCAAAGTTTTCACCTCAGTACAAGGATAACAATGAATTACAGCTATTAGCAACTGGAAGCTTACCATCCAACCTTTTAGAAGGTTTTCCCACTCACTAACAGGTAACACATTTCCGGATTTTAGTAACTTTTGATCCGTTTGATCTAGAAAAACGTTTGGTTTAAAATCTGCAAATTCTGTAGGATTTTGGTTTATGTGGCAACCCCATTATTATGTGAAAAATGTTTGTACCCCGGAAAGGCATAATTCCACTGGCCCTGGCAATGAAGCAGCAACTGAGTAGTGGGCAGTAGAAACCAAAAAGAGTGCTGTTCTATCGAGGCAGCCAACTTTTACAGTAGCATGTGTATTGCACTGGGGAGCCAGTTAGATTTTACACACACTTAGTAGAGAATGCAGTTGGGCTAAAAAAGTATTTCTAATTAAGGAGAGGACAGTCTGCATTCCAAGGCCCTTTGCCCACAGACCGGTCTTCGTTTGATACTAACTGCCGGATCTCTTCGCAGCACATGGCTGAAGGTTTTTACTAGGGAAGACCACTTCAGGAGAAGACGAGATCTGTGGGTCTGTAATGTGCTGGTGCAATCTTAATTATAACACAACAGAATGTGTTTAAAAATAAAAATGCTATTTAGGAGATAGCTGAACATGTTTTTTTAAATTTATATATAACTTGTCCCAGAGCCGTAAGCGAATATGTAAAGTATTTGTGCCACACTTTACAGTAAAGGAAATAATACTAGTTAGCTACCAATTTTTCAATATTAAACAATTTGGTTGGACTTATTAATGTTTGAATTCTGAAAATAAAATGTTGGTCACTGCTGCGCCTCAGTTTTGAAGCACTGTTTCTGTGCCACAGGCATGGACAGGAATTTCCAAAGGGGCTAAACATCAACATATCCTACTCAACAGACTGCAATTCACCCCTTGCACCAGGCAGATGCTGTCCACGCTCTGTAGCCACACTAAACAGGGAAGAAGGTAGTGTGAAACCAGGCAAAGCAAAAGAAAGCCGCACAGCCTCCGGAAGCGGCCACCACGATTTAAGATGAAGTGCAGCTGCCATGAGGCGGGTGCCGTGCTAATCTTAAACAAAACGTAACAAGCGGGTGCGTGCATATAAAAAAAAAAGGCAAACCTAAAACAGTGTGGAGTAGATATAAAAAAGTTTCCAGCTTCCTCATCACAAATGTGCTGGGGGGAGAACGTTTAGCATGGCAACGCTGAACACGCAGCAAACACAAGCAGTAAAAAATGATTAATAATAAAAAAAAAATGATTAATAATAGCATTTTGTTTTTTTTAAAGATTCATACACATTTGGACGCTAGCAAAGAAAACTGAACAAAAAACATGCTGCAAGGGGTGGGAGGTGGTGTTGGGGAATGGCTCTGGGATATTAAGTGACCTGGGGGCTGCACCGTGCGTCAGTGAGGAGAGAGCTGAAAGAAAAAGTGGTGCACTGAAACTAAAACATATGCCCAAAAATGGAAGGATCCATGCATCAGGAGCAGTCTGCAGGGTGGAACAAAACAGCCTAAAGCCGGGATAAAACTTTACTATTAACCAATGAAAACAAAGGAATTTGTAGAGTCAGACAAAAAAAAACAATGGAAAGTGCTGGGCGTGTTCAAAGTCCATAGAACTGAATACCACATGTCTTGAAGACAGCGCATGCGCTGCCTTGGCAAGACCTAAAAAGGTTCATAGAGTGGGCTAAAAATATCTCCCCACCAACATCAATCCCAGGACCACTGTGGAACTTGAACACAGTGCTTAATCAACTAATACCCAAACCCTTCAAGCCTAAGGACAGGTCGGACCTCAAATCACTCACATTCAAGACAGCGTTTCTTATTGCAATCACATCACTATGCAGAGTTAGTGAACTACAAGCGCTAACAATACAGGAACCATATCTGCAAATACACAAGGACAAGGTAGTTATGAGAATTAACCCACTGTACCTACTGAAGATATTCACCAACTTTCATATCAATCAGAGATTTCAGTTGCCCACTTTCTTTAGAGACAGAAAACGTCCTACACACTTTGGTTGTAAGAAGGGCTTGGATGTACTACTTACAAGAAACAAAGAAGTTCCACAAAGGAAACCAGTCATTTGTCTAGTTTGCAGAAGAAACCAAACGGAAACCAGTTACTTAGGGAACAATCTTAAAATGGATTGTAGAAACAATACAAACTTGCTATTCTACAGTGGGAATAGCGTTACCCACACTACCTAAAGCCCACTCTGCAAGGACAAAGGGCACTACGCTAGCATTCCTCACAAACGTACCCATTGACGCCATATGCGCATCAGCAACATGAGCATCAGCACAACTTTGCAAAGCATTGCTGTGTGGGCATTCAAATGAGCAAGGAGACACCGGTGGGACAGTGTGTTACAGCACCTGTTTGTGAATACTTCCTCATTCCATTTCAATTAACCCGCAGGAAGGGCCACCGCTACATAATCTTATGTACAGCATGTGAATGCAGAAAAGGATTCATGCTGCAAAACAAAATGGTTACTTACCAGCAGGAGTAGTTTTGCAGTTTGAAGAGTTTTCTGGATTCACACGCGGCTCACCCGCCTCCCCAGAAACGGGAGATATCGCGATAAGAAGGGGAGAGACTGATAAGTCAAGGGAGTATACTACCAGAAAAGAAAAAAGAATCGGAAGATGTCATCTGCGCACAGGAACATCCAGGGCGCCATCTGATGTCACACAAGGGATGGCCATACCACAAAATTGTAGACGACAATGCCCAAAAAGAGACTTTTCTGGACTCAACCACTAGATGGTGGAATAAGGCACAAAATGTGAATCCAGAAAACTCTTCAAGTTGCAACACTACTCCTACTGGTAGGTAAACAATTCGTTATCCACCATTGAACAGAGCCGGGCATTTAACCTCTCTTTCTCCCCCTTTCTCAATTAGTTTCTTTTGTAAGATGATGCTGTCCTTTCGTACACTGTGCCCATTCGAACAGAGAATATTGTAGACAGTTTAGAATGTGACATTTGTCCACTTGGTAGTACGTGGCTCCTTCAATCATTAATTTACTTTGCAAATGTCAAGTGAAGTTACTTTAAAAGTAAAGCAAGGCTGAATGTTCTAATTTGCGATGCAAGTCAGTTTTCCCTTCATTTGATACCACTATGGGGTACATCCATAGTGGTGAAAAGATCGAGTTGTCTGCATGTGAGCAGACAGCCTCCACCCTCATTGCGTAATCATCCTCCCAAACACACATTCGTCAACACTCCTGATCTTCTCAGAGTTATTCCTGTATATGGTACGCAAGAGTGATTAACTTACATTTTGTTTTCACACACAATGTTGTAAGTATAGGAGGAGTGAGCCTGGATTATGCTGTGTGAATTTATTTTAGCCATCACTGGTTGCAGAAATGAAATTCAGCTTAGATCATCTGCTGAGTGTCCCCAAAGTTTATGCCGCTTGATTTAGCAACAGAAAAATGGCTGAATGATACTCCGCTTCTTGTACTTAATCTAAATGCACATCATGGTTTTAAATCCAGTTTTCGTATCAAACATATTTGCTTTGCTGAGTATCTTTTGCTTTAAGAGATCATCTACCTGAAAGGTTAACATTGGTTTCATTTTTAAGTCGAGCATAATCGTGCATGCGCTGTCTGTTGCAAGGCATATTGTGGCTTACATTACTTACCATTAGTTGGCTTACCTTTTCACTCTCAATGTCTGCTTCATATTTGTATGAGCTTGTCATTCTTGTTTTTGTCACTCTCAATGATCATTGCCTCTTCACAATCTTTCACTGGCTGGCATCGCTGGTTTCAGTGCTTGTTTGTCAAACACAATTTTGTTTTGTTAAGCACTGCAGTGGAATTGGTGTATTTGCAAGCCATCTCCTTCTTGTGTGTCTCTTCCCCCAGCACTCTGTGGTGCTCTGTTGTCTAACTGCTTCTCCCCACCTTCCTCCCTCTTGCGCTAGTCGGTGTGCTCCCCCCCTATGGTTTCCTCCCACCTGGGCTCTCTGTGTTGCTTTCCTTCTATCTACACCTTCCGTGTTACTATCTTCCAAACCCGTGTTCCTTTCACTCCTGACCTCCCCTGTTGCCTTTGTGGCCCCTCCCATTTTGCTTTGGCATTCGCCCCCCACACACCCCATGTTGGCTCTCTGTTCCCTCCACCAACCCCCGTGTTGCTTCCTTTGCCCCTAGTTGGAAAAAAAAGCTTTATCCTATGTTTTTTAAAGTTACCAATCTAACTCTGATCCATAACTAAAAAGGAAACAAAGCGCTGCGTCCTTATGTAGGTGATGCACATGCCTGCAAAAATGAAGTGGGTGGCCGCGTCAAAGGCTTTTGTTTTTTAGAGTTCTTTTTGTCTGGTTTTAATTTTATCCATGCTGTACAGAATCGCAGGTGCTGTGCAGCGTGGCTAAAAACTAATGAGAGCCAATAAGTTCCAAAGACGCGAACTCTTGGCTCTGCCAATAGTTGTTTGTTGATATGAATGGTTTTTACGGTGTGCCTTGTGCAGTATACGAGAAAGTAATATTGCTAAGGTCATAATCCTACTTAGCAGATCATTTTAACTTGATCTTTAAGGGAAGCAGAATATGAGTGTAGTCTTAAAATGTTTGTGTGCAGCGGACTGGTTTCACTTTCTCAGAATGACAGTAGGTGTCGTGAAGTTATACCCCCAACAAAAAGCCAGGTGCATGTTCTTAATCTGATACATGACATGAAAATGATCTGTATGGCAGAACAAGTGGGTCGAATCGTACTAGTCACTGCTAGAGCTCTTAAAATCATAAAAGGGCAACGAGTCACTTACTCTGAAAACATGCAATAGATCCAGCGTTCATGGACATTGGATGTCTGCTGAAAAGATGTTGAGCAATTGATCTTTTTTTTTGTTTTGTTACATAGCTCTTTTTCCATAGATTTGTTTTGAAAACCTAGAATTAACCAACTAGACTGGGAAAGAGATAGTCTATAAAAGAGACTGAGTATTTTCTCAAGAGAATGTAAAAATATGTTTTAGTTGCCCAATATGTATAAAGAGAGAGACTGTTGAGTCCTCTTTAGTGAGTGCTTATTTTCCTGCAGGGCATTCCATCACGTTAATATCTAGCTTTCCTAGTGAAACGTAATTTCTTAAGTCCTCCCTGTTTTAGAATGTAGCCCTGATTGGAATAAGGAAACCCATTACGTCATCCCCTTTACCAAGGAAATAGTATTGCTTCAAATGTATGCCTTGCAGGAATTTACAAGTGCTTACAAAATAGGCCCGGAAACAATACTCGTGGGAAACTTCCGTGAATTCCACAGTGGCATGAGCAAATAAACCCACATACCTGCGAAAACTTGAAGAGAACGTGCACCTTGATTTATTAACTTTTTTTCTGGTAGAAAAATGTTTTCCATTCCCTACACCACCCTTTTTATGGATGGGGCACTCCCTTCCCACCTTGGAACACATTTTACTCCCGCGCTTGTTAGGATAAATTACCAGCCTTTTTCCAGGGTAGGAGTCAGTTGGAGAGGAGTTAGTTGGTCAATGCCTTTTAAATATTCAGTTTGTGCTTGTGCATATACTCCTAGGGTGTTCCAGGTGTTGAACTACCACTTCCCACACAATTCGGCCCCCTGTGAACAGAATTGCTCATACAAAAATATTCATGTAAATTAATTTCTTTTATAAGTGAAAAACCAACTTTTGTACTCGTACGTCACACTTTGAAGCATAAATCGCCTTGTGAATCGAACCCATGACGTTTTGACTCTGACAAGACCGTGCAGAATTCATCCAGTTGTGAAGTGTAAAGCAGCGGTGGATCTAGTGCTTCGTGTATGCTCACAATGACGGTAAACAAGGGTCCTGAGGCACTGTGAGAGGAAGTGACTTGTTGAGGAATTTCACAAAGTCATCATGGGACGAGGATACAACGGAGTGGTCTTGTGGAACCTCCACTGGCAATCTAGGTGCTGGATTACAAATATAATCTGGATTTATTAACCGTCACAGATTGTGAAAATGAGCAAAAGCCCAAAAATAAATTTGCCAAAGCGTTTAACAGGACACCTCCTTAAGGTAAGCAAGAGAGTTATTGCACCATTGGAACAATGGTATATACCGAATTTTGCAACAGTCAGAATTGCATCATTTCTAAAATGCTGGTCGCATATTTAGTGTCCTACAGTTCTACACTTAACAGGGGCCATTCATAAACTGAGCCTGTGAATATTCAGATATTTGACCGAAATAGAATCCTGCTATATATTCGGCATTCGGTATATTCAAAAACACGTCCTAATCTGAGGATTGCTAAAATCCAGACTCTGACATAACATGGGACCTGGGATAATCAGAGCATCAAATGGGAGGAGTGGATATTTATAGGGGACACCTCGATTAATGAAGCATTGAGTCCAAGTCCACACAGACCTTCATTGCACTCTATATGATTTGTTTATGAACTCGAACAAACAAACTCAGACAGAGAGACGAGAACAATTGGCGATAAGCGATGACGAAGTTAGCTCCTTCTGCAGAACTGGCCCAAGAAGCCAAATAACGCTATCCAATCTTTTTTAGTTAAAGGGCTCCAAGCTCATACTGTGCATTTCTTCTAGGCCCCTCCTTCAAAAGTGAGTAGAATGTAGTTGATTGCAGCAGGTGACTTGAATTTATTTTTGTGTATTGGTATAATTGCAAAAACCAAAGGAAATGATGAACGGAGTGTTGAACATTGCAAACACTCACCCCCAGTCAACTGATCTGGGTTTAATCCATCACCGTTCTTTAGCCCACTCTGCCACCCCAGTTCAGACATGGCCATATGCAAATCAGTCTGACCCTGTGCCTCATGGGAACAGTCCAGCCCGAACTGCCAAGCCATGTCTTCCCTGGACCGGAAACAAGCTTCCTAGGACCGGTTTCTGGCATTTCAGCCGTCTTCAGCCAGGCTTGCTTGAATCCAGTGGCAAAGTGAGCAAGGGACTCACGTCTGAGCATACCCTGCCAACTTATGGCGAACAAAGCAAAAACCAAAGGAAATGATGGACGGAGTGTTGAACATTGCAAGCACTCACCCCCAGTCAACTGATCTGGGTTTAATCCATCACCGTTCTTTAGCCCACTCTGTCACCCCAGTTCAGACATGGCCATATGCAAATCAGTCTGACCCTGTGCCTCATGGGAACAGTCCAGCCCGAACTGCCAAGCCATGGTATTTAATTGCGCCATAGTTATTCTATTTTCAGATAGTGACAAAGAAGTTTAAATATTTGCACATGAAGCTCCCTAGCACAAACCTCTTGCAGCCTTCATCTTTTTGCAGTTCATTTGTTTCCAAAGAGTGTATTTGCGCAACTGACGTAGTTATAGCTGTCAATTATCATCTTACCGTAATCTTCCTTGATACGACTCATGGAAAAAAGGTCTCGCTATCTCATACTTGTCTCAATATTGTTTCGAGAAGTAAGTTTGTGGGACTCAAGTACACATATGGTGTAAAGACGTATTGTTGTGTTGACCCATTGTCTTGTCTGGAATAGGAACCATTATGTACATTATATGTCGTCCATTTCCTGACCATTCTGATAAAGGCAGGGATTCTTGCTAGTAATGTGGTGTTGTAGTAGATATATAGCATGTGTCTGGGGTATTCTGTTTCACTTTTACAACATATTTAATTTCCATTGAACGGCTTCTCATTTTTACTCTGAAACTAAAATATTTATTTCGAGATGAAAGCGAAAGCAACAATTTAGATGTAACCTCATTATAAACTATTTATGCAATTGAAATAGGCACATGTTTAGCCTAGTTGTTATTAACGTTTTTGTAATGAGGACACTATCTGCCTAACTCACCTTTCCAACAACGTATTAAACATTTACCAAACCCTATAATTGAATTTATTTATTTTTTCTTTGCCATCATATAAGGCCCCAATTAGATACCATTGGGGTAAACTAGCAATTTAACACTTCCTTTGTACTGTAAGATCCAGGGCGTACGCCTTCGTCATTCCGCAAATAAGAAGGGTTCATCCTAGGTCTTTTACTATCCTGTGCCAAGTTCTCTCATTCAAGTATACCAGACTTTGTTCTCCTTTGTATGCAACTCCTTATATCTACTTTGTGTGCAGTTTTTACAGACTGCAGTCATTCATGTTGCGTAGGGGCCATTTCATCATCCATTTCTTACAAATTTCACGTATTACAAATAAGATTAAATATATCATCAGTCTTTGTTTCTCTTGCAGCATCTCATTTTCCTATTTTGTTGTCACAGAGATAATTAAAATGTTGCTTACCTCGATCTATTGTTGCAGGATTATGAATAAGAGTTTACTCACATTCCAGCAATAAATTCTAATGCAAGACATCTTAAAATATAAATATGCAGGTCGTCTACCTTCAGGGAATCACTTTTTTGGCACAATATTACATCTTCATGCCTAAACTTGGACTAATATTGGGGAGTTCAGTAGATGCTGTGAAGTGTTTTCTCCAAGTTTTCCCCAAGTGAGACAGATTTGCTAGACACATATAGCATGTTCAGTTAACCTCTGGCAAGCCTTCTTCCCACAGTTGTTCCACTGGAAGCATTCTATCTTCAAGCACCTCACATAATCCTGCATACAGTCCTCCGTCTTCTTTCCTCCTATGCACAAATTCTTGTATGTCACATACCATTGCTCAGCAAGAGCCCAACTAAATCTGTGGTTTTCCGAGATTTTACCCAGGCGACATAGTTAAATCTTTAAAGGGTGTTTTAGTTAGACCACACACATTTTCTCAGGGTTCGATTCCATATGCCTCAACAATGTCACCCACTAAGGCCGGCATTATATAGGGGAATTCTTGAGACATCTTGTAAACAAACCGGCGTTCCTGGTGACTTCCAGATTGATTGCGATTGGCTAGAATACAGGATTCCTAACACCTTACTAACGTCAAATCCCTCCTTTCCTGCTACTGGTCAAACTTTGAGTTGAGCGTTTTTAAAAAACATTGGCAGAGGCACAATTATAAAAAAATATATATATATTGCTAAAATCCAGCATCATAGCTCTAAATATTTTGTAATTGGAGGTCCCAACAAAGCTGAATATCTGGCATCACTAGTCACACTTTTAGCTGCATTCCTCCGCTTGTTTCAGGATAATCAGATACTTCCCGATACCCATACAAAACTGCTCATTTTACTTGGATCTGTGCTAGGGTTTTTATGTTGAATCCTAGGCGGATAGAGTAAATTAAAAAAATATATATATAATATATATTTTGGTAAAGTAGTCGCTTGGGGGTTTTCGGCCATGCATAGTTACCTAAAGATTTAAGTGTTTTGAATTGTTTATTATCCTTGATTAGATTCCTCTGAACTATTCTATAAATCTAATGAGTAATCACTCCACGTAGCCAGCAGACAAATGCACAAACACGAAACCTTCGGTCAATCCCTCAGATAGGTGCAGGGACAGCATAATGATCAAGGTAGTTTGGCCCCAAGAAAGCACTCAGGGGTATGCACACCCCTGAAACACCAGAAAGTCAGATGCCACATGACTTAGGAACATATAGCCAATCAGTACACAGCACACACAGTGATCACGCATTGGCCATGCCACACATCTGGACACGTTACCCACTGGCCACATTGTGTCCACGCAAGGTCGAGGCCCACCTGTACTTTCCACCAGACAGTTAAAATTTATGAAACCTTTTTTCGGGAGGAGCCTAGCGCTTGACCAAGATGGCCACGTGAGCTTTGAGCTCCCGGGACCCACGCGCCCTCCGTCGATTATCCTGTCTTAAATCCTGTTTTACATGCACGGCATCCCGCAGATGACTCATTGCTGAGGCGATTGATGCTGCCCGGGTTCGGATCGCCCACCGGTAACCGGAGTTGTGCACGGCGGAACATTGAGGCCTATCTCCGAGGGATGCCAGGGGCTGGCGTTGGCAGGATGCCCGGCCACTAATTGAACAACAGCGGCCTGGCGAGGGGTGAACTGGCGGACGGAAAACGCCGTGCTTTCACTTTCACTTTCTCGCCCTTTGTTTGCCTAGGCCCGGGAGTGCCTCCTGATGCTTCACTATCCTCTGGATGCCTTGCGCCCTACTCTGACTGGTTATTGCAGATCTGGCTTCTCCTGTTCCCTCTGACTGAGAGAGGGTCGTCTCTTTGCACCGGATTGCTCTGTGCCAGAAATGTCGGGTAAAGCAGAGGTGGATAAGCTGAAACCCAAGGCTACCAGGCGGGGAGCCTATACCCAATCCAACAATATGGATCGCTATGCCCAGCAGAAGGGATCGCCTGGTGGATCGGGCCAGTCGCTGGACGTACAGAAAGCTGCCTCATCCCCGACCTCGGAGCTCTCGTTGCAGGATGTCATGGGTGCGCTCGAGGGGATGCAGGCCTCGATTGGGAGACAGTTTGATGCCCTGGCGCATAAGGTGGATACTATCTTGGTGGATGTCAACCTGATCCGCGCGGATTTGGGCAAAACCAATGAGCGGGTTAAGTCCCTTGATCTCAAGACCACAGGCCTTGCTGATGATGTCTCGGAACTTCAGACCGAAGTTCGTAAGCTGCGGGCCGAGAACGACCTCTCCGCCCGCCGGCTGGAGGACTTTGAGGGCCGGGCCAGGCGCAACAACGTGCGCATTATTGGGGTCCCGGAATCCTCGGACGAGATCTCCGTAGATCTGCTCGTGGAGGACTTGGTGCTTAACCATCTGAAGCCTAAGGGCCTTGGGAAGTTTTTTGCAGTCGAGCGGGCTCACAGAGTTCCTGGCGGGAGGCCCAGGGCGGGAGCCCCTCCGAGACCGATTGTCGCCCGGATCTTTCACTTCCGAGATCGGGACGCTATCCTGCAAGCATCGCGGGTGGCGGGCCCGGTCCCTTTTCAGAACGCCTCAGTGAGTTTCTATCCTGACTTCACCCAGTTGGTGCAAAGGCAAAGGCAGAGTTTCCTGGGGGTGAAGAGACGTCTTCGGGAGAGGGATCTGAAGTACGCTATGCTTTTTCCTGCCAGATTACGTGTGGTGTATGAGGACCGGACTTTCTTTTTCGAGTCGCCTGCCATGGCCGGAGACTGGTTGGACGCTTTGCCCCGGCGACGGACTGGCGGGGATGCTGCCACAGACGTGGAGGGTGACCGGGATGGGCAGGGTTGATGCCTTTTGGAGCCAGACTGACTTGTTTTGGTCTCGGACAATGACTTGCGCTGATTGCAGTAATACGGAGGGTTGCGGGAGGAAGATGGGAGATCTTTCCTCCCTCAGGGTACTTTTTGTAGTTTTGTGTTTTGGTAGGGCGACAGGCACACTGCAAGTTGGGGGGGGGCTTTGTAAGCTGCAGCAGGGGTGCAGGGTGGGGGGAGAGTTGGGATGTTGGGGTTGTTGTTGGGGGGGTTTGTTTTTGCAAGGCGTAGTAATGGTTGTTCAATGGTGGCTCTTCGGGTGGGGGGTGGGCCTCTTTGTGTGTGGGGATGGGGGTAGGGGCTTAAATATTATTAGCTGGAATGTTAATGGCTTGGGAGATCGTATTAAGCGGGGGATAGTCCTGCAGTTCTTGAAACGGTCTTTGCCGGATGTGGCCCTACTGCAGGAGACACACCTTATAGGTAATACTTGCTATGCTCTTAATAGAAAAGGTTACAAATTCATCGCTCATTCGGGATTCTCCTCAGGCTCCAGGGGTGTGGGTATCCTGGTTAGAGCTTCACTACCTTTCGAGGTGGACTCCACCATTGTTGATGATAGGGGGAGGTTTGTGGCGGTGGCGGGGAGGTGGGAAGGAAGAACGTTGGTGTTGGTTTCGGTTTATGTCCCTCCTGCCCTGCAGGCCTCCACGTTTGCAGATCTGGGTAGGGCCTTGTTGGACCTCCCGGAGGGTATGCTAGTGGTGGGGGGAGATTTTAATGCTGTCTGCTCTGGGTTGCTGGATAGGTACCCGCCTAGGGACACCGGGGGGGGGCTCAGAAGTGGCTTCCAGACTTTATAGATACTCTCGGCTTGGTAGACTGCTGGAGGCTCCGGCACCCCACACAGAGCCAATATACCTTCCACTCTGGGGCGCATGGTAGTCTCTCTCGGATTGACTACTTGCTCACTCTGGCTGCGCATGCCTCATTGGTATCGGAGGCTAGGCATATGGCGCGGGGCATATCTGATCATTCGCCAGTGTGGGTCCGGCTGGATGTCGGCCGCGAGGGAGGGGGTAGGGTTGCTCCTATTAACCCCTGGTACTTTCGTGATCCTAAGATGCGTAGTGCGCTGCTGAAGACAGTTGATCACTATTTTAAGGACAATCAGGGTTCCGTTGACTCGGCTGTGTCGTTGTGGGAAGCATTTAAGACCGTGTTGAGAGGGGAGGCCCTCTCCTTGGTAGTGGCCGCCAAGCGACGGAGAGATGGCGAGGTTATACAGGTTGAGGATGAGATTGCGGCTTTAGAGGTGGCCCTGGAGGGGGAGGTTACAGCGGCCTCACTGCATAATCTGAGCTTGAAGCAAGCGGAATATAGGGACCTGGTGGAGAATGCCGCCAAGACCCTCAGTAGGGAACAGCAGGGTCGCTTGTACGATGTTGGCGATAAGGCCGGGAAACTCCTTGCGTGGCTGGATAAAAAAGAACGTGTTAATAGAGTGGTGCCGGAGCTGACGAGAGAGGGGGGAGAGGTGGTTGTTGATCCCGAGGGTATAGTACAGTGTTTTTCGGATTATTTCCGTATGGTTTACGCCTCGGTTTCGGATAGGCCAACTGAGGATTCGTGTGACCTCCTGCGTGACATCGCTCTGCCCTGCCTTTCTGACGTAGATAGAGATGACCTCGATGGAGATATAACGGTTGATGAGGTGGCGGGTGCTATCCGTGCGCTGAACTCGGGCAAGGCCTCAGGCCCAAATGGTTTGCCGATTGACTTGTATAAGCTGTTTCCGGATAGGGTCGCTCCTCACCTGCGCGCCATGTTCGTGGAGGCGCGGGGGAGTGGGTCCCTTCCGTTGGACCAGCGACTGGCGACGATTGTTGTGATACATAAGGACGGTAAACCCCGGGACAAGTGTGCCTCCTATCGGCCAATATCACTCCTTAATGCCGAGCCGAAAATCCTGGCTAAAATCCTGGCGGGCCGCTTGGTCCGGGTACTTGGAGACCTGATCCACCCTGATCAATCGGGTTTTATCCCGCACCGTAACACTGCGTTAAACCTTAGGCGCCTTCATGGAGTGATTGCCAGGGCGAGCACGCTGCGAGAACCAGCTATTGTGGCGTCTCTTGATGCCACAATGGCTTTTGATACGGTGGAATGGGCATATCTGTGGGCTGTGCTTGCCAAGTTCGGCTTTGGCCCTGGCTTTGTGAGCTGGGTGAGGTTGCTTTATGAGGGTCCCCTTGCGAGTGTTGTGGTAAACGGGCGGGCGTCGACTCCGTTCCAGCTGGGGAGGGGCACCCGGCAGGGTTGCCCCCTACCGCCTTTGTTGTTCGCCCTTGCTCTCGAGCCGCTGGCGGCGTGGATACGCTGGCACCCGGATATACGTGGACTTAGATGGTCGCCCGATCACGAGGACCGTATTTCGCTCTATGCCCATGATATCCTGTTATATCTCGCCTCGCCCAAGAACTCGCTTATAGTGGTTTGTGACGTTCTGACATCTTTTGGTAAGAACTCTGGTCTTGTCATCAATTGGAGTAAGTCATATCTGTATGTTCTGAGTGGCGATGTTCCACCTGTCCCGCGAACTTGTTCGATCCAGATTGCCCAGCAGGGTTTCTTGTACCTGGGGATTTTTATCTCCACTGATTCCACTTTGCGGTATGAGAGGAACCTGCTCCCTCCCCTGGCACGTTTGCGGCGGGATGTTGCGGGCTGGCGGAGGATGCCGATCTCCCTCCTTGGACGCGCCGCCTTGTTCAAAATGATGTCTCTTCCCCGTTTCCTCTACGCCTTGCAGAATACTCTTGACTGGGTCCCGGCCAGTTACTTTCGGGAGGTCGAAAGCCTCCAACGATCGTTGTTGTGGGATGGGCGGCCGCGCATAGCGATTGCTAAGTTGACACTTCCGTGGTACGACGGGGGTATTGCGCTTCCGGACATTCGACGTTATTACTGGGCCACCCAATTGAGCGCGATTAATCATGGTTTCTATGGTCCGGCTCTAAGCCCCGGCTACGCCATGGATCGATGGTTGTTGCGCGGCGGAAATTATCACAGAGCGTTGTACTCGAGGTCGCTGGACTCGTCCCTCACAGGGCCCACTGGGGTGGCGGTGCGGGTGTGGAAGTTGGCGACTGACTCGCTGGGCTGGAAGGATAGGCTCACCCTTGCTACCCCGTTGTTTGACTCTGAAAAATTGGGGAAGCTTTGGCATACAAAAGGCTTTGAGAAATGGGACTTGATCGGTATCTCCAGGGTTGGAGATTTGCTGATTAAGGGCAGGGTGAAGTCCTTTGAAGAGTTGCAGAAGGAGTATGAGTTGGGGAAATCCGAGTTTTTCCGCTATGTTCAGGTGCGTCATGCCCTGCGGTCAGTTCTCGTGGAAGTTGAGAAGGTGCCTGAGTCCTCTCCATTGGAGGGCCGGATCCTCGATGGCCATATGCCAGAGAGTACGATCTCTCTTATTTATAAGAAATTGATTAATGTTCGGGCTGACCTGCTATTGGGGTTGCGGGATCAATGGACTAGGGACGGTCTTGAGCTGGATGACGAGGGCTGGCAGTCTGCGGTTTCCTCTCCTAAGGAGGTCGCGATTCCGTCGCGTCTGCGGCTGGTGCAGCTCAAAATACTCCTCAGAGTCTATGTTACGGGGCCAAGGCTGGTTCGTATGGGATTTTCTGAGGAGGGCTTATGTAGGAGGGGCTGTGGTATGGTGGGTACCTTCCTGCATATCATTTGGGAATGTGGCGTCATCATGGAATTTTGGAGGAGAGTCCATGCGGTAATGGGGGAGGTGACGGGCATTGTTATGCAGCCGGAGGCGCGGTGTTGTCTCCTGAATGTTTGGGGGCCTACTGATCATGATGAGGCACAGACCCAGTGGGTGACTCTGGGTAACATGGTGGCTAAGCGAGATATCGCGCGCCTGTGGGGCTCCGCGGGACCCCCCACATTGGCTGCGTGGATTGAAAACATGGACTGGAGTATGTTTAGGGAAAAGACAGTATATTGCGCTAGAGGGCGCCCTCGGAAGTGGCATGCCATTTGGGGGCGGTGGAACCAATATAGGGGGGGCATATGTCTTGCCCCTGATCTGGATCCCCCCGAGGAGCAGCTCTCTCCTTAGCATTCTTTCCAGCTCTGTATATATTTTTGATTGTTAATTGGCTTATTGGGTCTCTGCTTTTCCCCTTTTCCTCTTATCACAGCACTGTGACTGATAGACGAGGGGGGTCCGGTCTCCCCTGAGGGGCAATCACCAGGTGTATTTAGTGTTTTTCGCCTTGGTTTGGTTTGTGTTTGTGTTTATTTAAAATAGAACCTTTTTTGCTTCTCCTTTCTGTGCACTGTGGACGCTCATTTGTACTGCTCTCTTGAAGCTGCTGAACCTCCGGGTTGTCGGCTGAATAGCTGTGTCCCTGATTTTTGATGAATAAAGGTTTTTAAAAAAAAAAAATAAAAAAAAAAAAAAAATTACGAAACCAAAGACAGCAACTTACATTCCTCACCATACATGTATCACCGGATTTTCTTTATTACTTACGATGAACTGTTTAAAAGGAGGCTGCAGACCGATTGTAAACTGAGACAGTCCTCAGACCCTGCGCTTGTAACTGTTCTCTCCGCCACTCTTAATTAAACTGTTACTGTTTTGTAAAACACCACTTGTGTTTTTAAGGTATTTCATGATCAAGTAACAGTACCATATACTAGGGACTTATAAGGGGGTTAAAGTCCTTGCCAATTTTTTGTGCTAAGCTACCAGAGAGTAAGCACAAGCTATATTTTAGTGTGTACTTAGCTTACCCTGACTAGTGTGGTGGGTTCTGCCTGTCTTGGGTGTACACCTTAGCCAACCAGAAAACCCCATGTCTAACAGCCACCATTCCATCTTCTCCAGTGATGGAGACTGCAAGGACCCAACAGATTGGCATCAGTCAGTGCACATGCTGACTGCACTGACTGCAGAGCATTTAAAAATATTAGTTTTTCACTGATTTGTCTTCTCATGATTAAATACTGAATTTTGAAGTATTTACACACTACTCAGATTGTTTTATTGGTAAAAATGTATTGCTTGAAATAAAAATTCAAGCTCATGTCCGTAAAGGACTTAAGTATTTTATATTTCGACTGGAAGTGGAAATACAACGTAAAATATCTCTGCCACTGTTCTGACCCTTGCAGATGGAGGCTGAGATTAGAGAAGAGGTGAATTGACTGTGGACCCATTGTCTACAACTACAAATTGGCTGGTTTAGAAAGCAGACGGGGACATTATCTCCATTGCATCTCTACCTACAGCATCCCAAAGATGGCACAGGCGAGGAATACATTTGCTGGTGTTTTGTGCCATCACCATCCTTGCATTGTGGCTCATCAAGAGATTTAAAGTCTTATAGTAGCCTTGACATTCTTGTACTCTGTATGGCAGTTTCTTGAGAGCTTACACTCTGCAGTACCCTTTTTGCTGTCCCTCCACTCAGTGAAGGGCACTAGTTAGCATCAAAATATTCCATGGAGTAGCTGGGCGGTCTATAAATTATTCATTCATTTTTTTAGCTTTTCTTTTTGATGCGCCACGCTTGTAAATTTACTGTGGGAGAGAATTCGACACTGGACACAACCATTCCCTTCACTCAGTACAGCGATCACAAAAGATGCCACCTTGAGACTTTCTTTAGAGGCTATACTACTCCTTTCCATTTTACTCAACTCTGTGTGTACCCTTAAAATGGACAGGGGAGAAGACTCAGAAGTACTCCAGTTTGGTTACTCTGGTCTTTGGGGTAAATTTTGAAAAGAATTCCAAGAGTACTCCTGTATGCCTACTTATTTCAATCATCAATATCCACAAGTTTGCATACTTTATGTGAAGCACGCATGCAAATATGTCCTTGTAAAGGGACAAAGTAACATGCTTCTCTTCCACTTGAAATGAATTGAAGAATTGCAAGGAGGGAGACAGATGGCAGTCGGCAGATATAAACTCAGAACTGCTATAGTTGGGGAAAAAAGTGACCGCAATTATATTGGACGAAAATGCCTTAAATTCTGTGATTTAATGTCGGGCCCACAAAACGGTGGTGGTCGAAAAATCTCCTTTAACAGTCAAAATTTCTTAAACATTTATTCATTATATTTGTTTAAATTGTCTTTAACAAACTTCAGCTTTAGAAATGGCAGCTCTTTAGAAACCAGCATTGGCAAAGCCAATAGGTCTTGCCTATGAGACCTTTTGGCTTTGCCAATGGTTTTTGTCATGCTGTACAGCATTGCTAAAAGTATTAAGGGGGAAAAAACTAATGCCAGAACTAAATACTGAGGCACATGGAGATTTAACTCTTTGACTAGGATTACAGAATGTGGGCATACAGAAGACCTGGGATTCAAACACCGTTCTAGTAACTAACTATGGCCTGGAAGCCCACCAGCCTCTCTCCCCATCCCAGTAGGTTTGTAGAAGATTCAGCTGGTTTTTGCGCCCTCAGCCTATAAATAAGTGTATTTAGCTTTAGGCTTCCCTGGGTCTGAGAAGCGACAAAATGAAACTGACACACCAGACTAGAGGTCTTCGGACCTCTGGGGCTCCGTGGGGGCATTCCCAGGAGGGGCGCAAATTTCTAAGTAAGCACTTGTAAATTAATACAGCCTGGAAGCACGACTTTGTTTATTTTGTGGTGTTTCTAAGCTGTCTTCATTTACATGAAGTGATTGAAGTTAGGGTTGCCTCCATTCACCGAGAAAAATGCCGGGCATCTATTCTCGTTTTATGATACTGCAAAGGCTTCTTAGACATTTTAAGTAGAGCTTTCTATAAACTGGTCTGTATTAATTCTTAATGTGTCTTTGTTTACTTTAATTATCAGTCCCGGTTCATTAGGGAAGCTTTAGAGCGCATTTTAAAGTGTTTTGTTCCAACATTTTCTGTTTAAAGTATGTACTAATAACAGGAAAAAATAACTGCTTTTGGTGATTTTTCAGATTTTTGTATTGGACATTAACATACTGGTCATGCTGGGAAGTGTGACCCAGAGCCCTGTGGTGGTAGTCAAAGACATGGATAAAAACAACCAAATATTCTCCGTGTTTTGTTGTTTTTTCACCTTCACTGCAACTTCATATGAAATAATGCACACAACCTAAATTTAAAGTAAATGCAAATGTAACTGTTTGGTTTGAAATGCACTCTTTTACATTGTGAAACATTAATTGGTTAATGCGATCACTGCAGATGTCTGTACGACCAGAGTGTCACAAAATTGAATTTTGATTGGCGCTGTGCAGAATAGTTCATATTTCTAGTGCTATAAGGTCCCATCAAGTAAACGAAAGTACTGTGAATATTTGTCATTATTTTAAAATAGTTTTACACAGAGTACAAGATAGGCTGTCACAGTGATTTAATGTATATGCTAAAACAAGTGCTTTCCAAGAATACCTTGAAGGGACATTTTCCAAAACTCAGCATCCTTGTATTATCTCCTAAAAATAATAAATGTTTGTCATCGTGATACTTCAAGTAACTCCTTAAATTAAAGCTCTTTAGAGGCCCCTCTATGTCAGCGCCATCCAAGTACTCAGGTCCCCATTAATAATTCAGAGATGGTTGCTATTAATAAAATGAATAGAAGTGGTTTATGTCAAATTTAAAATGCCTTGGTCCCCCATACACCTGACCAACTTCGACCTCCGTTTACTTGTAGACGTCCTCTCAGATGAGTTGAGGGGGTGGCAGGGAGGAGGTAAAAGAGCCATATTCATAGTCCTGATCACCCGGCCCCTTGAGGCCTCAGAGTATTAGCACAGGAGAAAGCGCAATTGTGCAAAATCCATGAATAGTATCAAAGAGATGGCCTAGAGAAGTGCCACTATGTGGGTTCAAATTGTTTTGTTAACAAATGGACAGACGTCTTCCCCACTTCCTCAGAGATGCCCTGAAGAAGGTGTTGAGAAATGCAGCTTTTTATGTGTTTAAATGCCATTATTACCATTAGTGCAGCAGGTGCATTGCCACTGGGGCAATGGTTCTAGTGTAAAGTGGGGGGTTGAACCATTTCCATGTTAGGATTGGTCCTAAGTACCCCTTGCTGCATAGGGAACAGGTCCCAAGCATTAGGGGGATGAGATGTGGGCTTTAACCATTTTTTATCACAAAGGGGCAGACAGCCTGCTTTGGGCCTCCGGTCTAGGAGTGTTGGCCCAATAGTGTGGGCAGTGCAGTAGGTATTACTGGTGCTGCAGTGGCACTAGGGCCCAGGGGTATGACGGCCCAACTAAACGCCTATCGTGGCTGTTTAACCATTATTACTTGCTTGCTCTATGGCTGATTGTAACCTTGCTGTACCAGTGTTGCTTTAGGCATGGAACCAACGGCAAAGGGAGGAAAACCATGAAGCAGAGAAGACACCTTACCTTGAGCATCCGAGAGATGGCAGAAAGGGGGTGGGGCAGATCCACAAGGGGCAAAGAAAAGTACCTGCTTCACAAGGCATTATCTCTTATTAGTGAGGCAGGGGCTGCGTGAAGGGCCCACTGCATCACAATTCTGGCTGTCTTACTTTACAATTGAAGCAGGATGGATAGCATTAGGGCTGAGAGCACCCTTGCTGAGAAAAGGCGGGCAGCACATGAGAACTCATTATCTGAAAAGGACAGAGTCTGTTTCCAGATCGGAGTGATGGCCAGGTTTGGTGGGGAAGGAGTGAAAGAGGCAGAGGACAAAGCAGACTATTCAGGGCTGCAACTATCATTAGTTCAGAAGGTGCAGTTATATTGGGGCCCATGAGTATGAGGGGTTCACGAGACCCCAAAGAATGGGAGAAGTGTTATTTTGTCTATTTTAGGTTTTATTTTCCCCCCCTCTTTTTTATGTCTCAAATTCAGTGATATCTGATGAGATACCGGAAATGTATCTTTGAAATGATCTCATATGCCCTGCCCCGTTTGCTCAGCTCTGCCCCACAAGCCTTTCCATAAAGTTTTGAGGGGAGGGGGGCTGACTTCAACATTTTTTGTAGGGGGGCTCAAAGTAAAACGTTTGAAGACCTCTGCACTAGACAGTGCTACAAAAGTCTAGCGCCCAAACTAGCACAACTGCAACCTAACCACTGCAAGCAGTTAATAAAGCGCATATGCTCACTGTGCGTTGTATGCATGCACAGTTCAGAGAGGACGGCACCCTTCGCATTTCTGAGCTCTGAAGGCTAACATTGCTATTTATAATTTTTCTATACAACTTTGGAGCACTTCAACCTTCGTGGCGCTCACTGGCTCAAGGACCCCTGTATTTTAAAGCGGCTCTCAGGAGTTGGTTAAGGTTGTGTGACCCTCCAGTTCCAGCTAGCTGTCACAATCAATCCCCCCCCCTCTTCCCCCCCCCCACCCTGGATGAGGCATGGCCTCGACAGGGACATCTTAAGGATTCTGGGGGCCCTGGGCCAAACATATTTTGGGGGCCCCTGTTCTGAACAGCTTTGAATTTATGATCCAATTTGAGCCCCTGTTTCCCTCGCAGTTTCCGCTTCCTCAGCTGCGTTAGTGATCCATTTTGCATCATAGGCATTAACCTATATATTCCCGATGTAAACGGACGCGTGCAGGCTCGAGGAATCAATACATCTCCATCGAGAAGAGATGATGCAGCAGCGAGCGTAAAGGCGGAAGGAAGAATGTACTGAGAATACGTGCCACTCTT
This sequence comes from Triturus cristatus, assembly GCF_964204655.1. Lineage (NCBI taxonomy): Eukaryota > Metazoa > Chordata > Amphibia > Caudata > Salamandridae > Triturus > Triturus cristatus. The sequence goes on from NC_140595.1 coordinate 427,876,680, forward strand.
TCATGCACCATTCATGATTCAAGATGGGTACATTTGGCAACCTACCCAAGATGCGAGGAAGTGGACGTGGGGTTTTGCAAAGTCTTGCTTTACTCATGTTCTGACACCCAGGACTGAGCGATGTTTGTGGCCTCAGTGCCGCGTGGCAGGGCTAGCACATCGTCCGCTTGGACCTTTAAATGTCACCCACTGCCATTGTTAGCATGACTGGCACTGCCAGCATTGGGGCAGAATTCAATAACTTTGTGACACTAAGTGGTACTTACGTGGGCGAAAAAGCCATTGGAATTAAAGGAAGTTTTAAGCTGAGAAGTCCACTAAAACTGGTGGCGTCCTGCAGTATGTTGGGTTTCCTGCAGGCACAAAATGAGGGTGAGCTGCCGAGAATGGGTGTGAACTGAAGGGGGCGAACGTGCAACAATAAGGGAAAAACCCTAGAATATTTGAACGTTTTTATTGACATCTTGCAAGAGGTTTGCAACACTTTAAATATATACAAAACTGCTAATGTAAAAGGCAAGAAATAAGTGTTTTTCCAGTGTTGGCAAAGGAAAGGTGCACCCTCATCTGCAGTGATTGGAATGGGTTTCTCCACCGGAAGATGTCAAGTTTTCCACCACGAGCCTTCGAGGGCATTCTGTGCCATGCAGACACACGGGCTGTATCTCGGAAGTTCTCCTTCGCACTTTGCAGGGGATGCCTCGTGGGAGGTGAGGGCCTAGGGCATTTGCTCACTTTGCTCTTGCCTTAAAACGTCTCTGCACCCGGAGCTCCTGTGACTCGCTGTATCTGATGCAAGCCCTCGCCCACAAGCAAACATACGTGCGAGGAAAGAAGGGGGATTTTATGCCACACAGAAGCCTGTGGCTGTCTCTCAGAAGACACCCTCTGGTGCTGAGGGGACTGGTGATCATGCTGAGTTCTGCACAATGTCACACTGACCTTCCCTACCTCAGGATACCCGATGCCAGCCCTCCCCTCAAAAGGAGGATTGTGGGGTGAGGGGACAAAGAAATGGGTGATAAAAGGGGAAAAGGAGCAATACATTAGGCCTGGGCTAAATTTCCGTTCCGCTTGCGGAAATTGCAATAATTTGACATTTTCGCGTTCCGCGGAGAGCGCGAAAATGTCAAAATTTCCGCATTCCCGCAGCTTAGCGATAATTTGTTTCTTGCTCGCGCTGTAAAATAATACATTCTCGCGCGCACGCGCGATCGCCTTACCTGAATCCCCGCGTTCGCCGACAAGTTTTCCCGATCCAATCGCGTTCTCCACGAGATGTTGGATTGTTAGCCATTTGCGCTGTCTCGCGACAGTTCGCGCCCACAGTAATGTCATTGGTCGTGCGATCACGTCTTTCTTCTCGCGATCATGCACCGCGAGAAGAGTGAAAACAAGATGGCCGCGCCCACGAGCAACCGCATGGGTAAGTTGGCGAGCCGCGACCACGCAGAAAATACTGCGAATGGGCGGGAAAAAAACTTCCGCATCTCCGCGATATTTCCGCGTGTTTGCGGAGATTTTTAACATTTTCGCGATAATTTGCGAAAGTCACTTTCGCAAATTCCGCCCATCCCTACAATACATCTGGATGGGGTTGAAAGAGAGCAGACAGAAAAAATGAGATTAGGGCAGAAGGGGGAAGACATGATAGAATGTGAGCAGTGAAAATGAAAGGCAGAGAAGAGAGGCAAGCGAAAGCAAGAGAGAACAAGCATTAGCAAAGTCAGAAGGTCTCGCCTTAAAGAGCCCTTGCCTTTTCACATGCTAACACATACGTACCTAGAAAAATGAATCAACCACGTCATCACACTTTTTTTTAAATTTAAGTTACCATTCTGAGATAGAGCCATAGATTTTTAAAAAAAGAAATCCCCTCCTGAAGTCATCAGCCCACTCCACCCAACTACCATTCCAGCAATGTTTCATAAGCCCCCCTAAAGGGGGCCTTGACATCTAGCAAAGATACACCATTAGAGCCATTTACTGCACCGATGAGGAGCTCCCATTCCCTGATCTCCCCCACCTGTACTGATGACCGCCAGCTCGGTCCTCCTATCCCCTGTGCAAACAGGTTTTCACCACTTGGCGGATTTGCCCGACAACTATAGGGAAGACACTCCCCAGTTACCCTGTACGTTCACCATAGGGGCTAATGAAGAGTATAACTCAGCATCACAGGACCCACCCCAGCTTATTAACATGCTCAGGTCTGAGGTAGGAAACATGAGGGCCATTCTTGAAGAACTCACCACTCTGGTCGAATCCATACTTCAAAAGGACCTACAATGCCAGCAGCGTACAAACCCCTCGTTAGAACATTGCCCACAACCTCATATGGCGAGTGTGACGACTACTAGGGACAGGGGTATAATAGGTTGTGGGTCCCCCTTGCCCCCTCTAACACATCAACCGATAAGCATACCCCACCAAACTTGAAGACCAACTATCCAAATAATTCTAAAACCAGTACCCATAAAGACCTTTGTAATTTGTCTGCCTCCCAGGACTCTACAAACCACGCAAGACCTTTCATTCCATCACTGGCTCAGCGTCCCCTCCAGAAAGTCCAACAGCAGTAGAACCATCCAGTTACCCCCCTCCTGCCCCACGCTTTAAAAATCTTTATGGTTAATGTCCCTAGGCTTGGCCCAAAGAGTGGCCTTGAAAATGAAGACTCCCTGACCAATAAAGCCATTCTCTGGATCGGTCATGTTAGGGGCTGCCGTACAGTGATAAAAGATGACATCAGTATGGCCCAGAGATGTACGTCCCCTGCTCAATAATTCGACTGTATCGAGCTCACTATGAATAGGGCTGACCTGGCCGAAAACCTCCTCGCCCTGGAGTATCACACCTGCCCCCCGGACACTTCATCTATACAGTTCAGGCAGTTTCCGCCTGTTACTGGGTGTAGGTCAACTGCCATGCAATTATCTACCACTCCAGATGGAGGGACCTCTATGGAAGCCATTGATTGACTACAGCCCGAGTGTCAACCGCACCAGGGACCACATTCCATCCCTCCAAGCATCGAGCATAGCTTCTGCAACATCCCCACCCCTCACACTGACCATGAGTCACTGGCAGACAGCTTAGGGGGGAAGAAGGGACAAAGTAGTCCCCCTACTGGTACTCAGAGGGCCCAGAACACAGAACTCCCTACACCCTTAGACCCCCTGATATTGCCCTATGTCCCACCTCTGCTTAGCCAACACTCTCCAAGCAGAAACAATGTACCTGCCTCAGCTTCATACCATCAGCTGAAGATCATATCCTGGAATGTGGCAGGGATAAGCAGCAAATTGTCAATCCCTCACTCAAACGAACTAATCGATGGCTTTGATATTTGCATTTTCCAGGAGACCTGGAGTCTGGTTCCATTGCTCAAATCAGGCTTTACTTGTTTTTATTCACCAGCAACCACTATGGAGAGAGGGCGCCCGTCAGGGGTTCTGACTATCTGGGTGAATATTGCCCTGGGCTGTCGAATTACCCTACAACCAAGTTCGAGCCCCGACATCGTGAGACTTACCATTAAGGGGCCCAGAGGGGGTGTTCTCTTGACTTGTTCAATGTCTGTATAAGGGGGACCAAAGGGGGCAGACCTTCACCCATTGTCACAATTCTGGAAGAAATCTTAGCTAGCTGCTCGCCCCACTCTAGAGTTGTGGTTGCAGGGGAATTCAACTGCACTTTTGAGCCCCTGGACATAGAGGACCTGCTCGGGGTGTGGGATGATGACAGAAAATGGATTGTCCCCCCACTAAACGTACCCCCTATCAAAAGATGGACACAGCTAGCACTCCAACTCAATGCACTTACTACAGATTTTGGTTTGAGGGCAATTAACGGTAGAACTCCATCAGACAGCCAGGGAGCAAACACCTACAATAGAGTTAGTTGCCAGTCACGCATTGGCTACATCTTATTAGACGTAAGGCTCTGGGAAGATATGATAGATATGTATGTGGGCACTTCTACAGACAGTGATCACAATCCCCTTTACGCTAATATGAAGTCCCCTTGGGCCGTTTACTGCCGTCTCGAGAGTACCCGAACGCTAACCTCCACTAGATCGGTTGTTCCTTCAAATTGTAAAAGATTTTTAAAATGGCATAAGGTCTCACTCCAAAAATCTAAAATTGCTGGCATTTGGCCAGGGGCGTAACAAAGGCCCCCGCGGTGCGGGGGCCCTGAGCACATTGCAGACTGGCTCAAAATATGAGCTTCCATTACGGACCCACCCACGTCCCACACATGACAAAATGTTACAATTCCGCGCAGATGTCTCCGGGTCCGCGGCTGCGCCTGCGTGTTCTTCACCCTTAGGGTGGCGCGCAATTGAAAGTGTGCGTCTGGTGAGGCGAGGCATCACTGAGGCCAGAGATGACCGAGAGGGATTTCGTGGATGCAGGCCATCATTTAATTATTTATAGCCTCTGTCTAGCCTTGCAGCCTTGCCCTGTCTTGTGATGCCCGCAGGGATGCATCGTGGGGTGGGCGGCCGGGAATAAAAGTAAAAGTTCATATAGGCCCCGGTTCCGATCGTTCTGCTGAGTGGAGACTTGGACTGTGACGATTGCTCCAGTGCGAGGATGTGGTACCTATCCTGACAGCACCGGCGGTTTCTTTCAGCTCCTGCCTCCGGTAATGCTTTATATTTTGCAGTCTAGGCTTTTTCCTCGGTGCACTGTTCCCCTTTTCCGGTCTGTTAGCATGAGGAAGATTCCCTATGGTCGCCTTCAGAGCCATATCTAAATATCTATTTTATCCCGGAGACTCTTACTCTGATTGTTTACGTGGCTCAAGCTCTAGAAGTTAACCGTGTATTGCAGCCCTTTGTCAATGAAACCTGATTACAATCAATTAGGAGCCAGTACGTTCTTAATGACTGCAAGTAGTGTTCACGTTGTTTGCAAGTATTTTAGTTTTGCAAGCATCTGTTGCTGTCTTCCATTCCTCCATAACTTTTCATACAACAATAAAAATGTCACCATATAGATCGGAATTTTGTCTGGTGGAAGTTTTGGCTGATTATTAAGTAGAGCAGAGTTAATATGCCAGCTACAAAGTATGTGTTGAATGCAGATCAGGGAGAGCATATAATGTAAATAGGTTAGTGCTTTGTTCGAGACATCCTTTTGTTTACTTGCAGTGAGTGTTTAAGTTAAAATCCCAGTGAGCTATTAACTGTCATAGAAGAGTTGCATGCAAACTGCAAGGTATAGATTAGAGTGCTATGATTTCCCCCCCCCCCAGCCTTTCATTATTAGAATATTGCAAAAAGGGTTCATTTTGGTAAAACAAAAAATCAGTTCTTATTATTAAAGAGACCCCCCTAACCACGGTGTTAAGTTTTAAATTCTGAGTTTGTGCTTCTCTAGACCAAGCACCCTTAAACTATACTATCTATCAGTATGGATGACATGTGACTCTTACCCCTTGTAGTCCTCTGTAACATTCCTATACACGGATTTACACATTTTGATTGATTGTCTCTGTGTAATATGTGTACCCACAAAGAGCAGATGGTTAATACGCCTTCTACATAGAACGTGTACCATGCAGATCACAGAACTGAGTGTGAATAAACTATGTGTAGAGCTATAAAAAAATTAAATGTTTGTCAGAAATGTGCTACAGAGAGATGAGGTGCATTGTTGGTGAGTAGTAGTGAGGGAATTCATTGAAAAGGAGGAGGGAGGGCGCGCCAAAAAGACTGTCAGATGCCATCCAGAGACTTTTTGAGGCATGGGCAAAGTGGGCTTCGGCCCAGGGCCCCACACTTTCAGGGGCCCCCTTATAAAACCTGCTCTGTTCTGTAGAGTATTGCCCTGATCGCATTAAATGATTCTTGAACAGATTGTTTTAAATACAACTTTCCTTCCCTTTTTTCAAGATTAATGATGTGTGTCTATTACAGACATTTTGTAGAGTAATGTTGTGTTTCATGCAACATCCATAACATTTTCTTTTGGATCAAATCAGGACCTCACACATATGAGAAATGGGAGAGTGTCACAGAGATTATTTGCAATAATATGCTGCTGTGTTACAATATTGAAAACACACATCACTATCTCTGAATATTAAATGTAAACACATTTAGAATTTAGACTAGTGTGGCTGTGCACTCACTGTCTGTGACTCGCCGAAAGAGGACATGAAAGAGCTGAAATAGGCTCATCAATTCAAAACTGTTCTTACAGGGGTCCCCAAAATATGTTTGGCCCCTAATATCCTTAAGATGTTCCTGGTGCCATCTGCGAATATGATGGCCTTAATTACCACGTGGGCTGGCACGTCTAGGTCCATGGAAAAGTCATTTAGTGTATAAAGTTTAGCAAAAAAAACAAATTGTAGCCAAGGTGCAGAATGTTTAAACTCTGCATAAGTGTTTCTGTGGTGGTGCACATACAAAAGGGGAATTGGTTTGACTAAATAGGTTTGATGTATATATGCTGCTGCTTGTTGTACTTGTTATTGTTTTACCTGTCACTTTGAATATTTTGCACCTTCATGCACAAGTGCAAACCAAAAGGGAATTGGTTGACTAAAGTGGTTTGATTTTTGTGTGCTGCTGCCCGCTGTACTTGTTACTGTTTTGCTAGTCACTTTAAAATATTTGAGCCTTCAAAAAGGGAATTGTTAGTTTAAACTGGTTTGATTATTGTATGGTGCTGTCGTTATTGTTTACCAGTTGCTTTGAAATATATGTGCCATTAAGCACACACCAAACAGGGAATTGTTTGACTAACCTGGCTTCATTTTTGCATACTGCTGGACTTGTTTTTAGCATGCACTTTGAATGTATTTTCACGTTGATGCAAGAAGAAAGTTAATTGTTTTACTAAACATGCTTCACTTTTGTTTATTGCCGGACTGGTGATTGCTTTATTGTGCACTTTGAAAGTATTTGCACTTTTCTTTTGCTTTATCAACTACAGTTTTTATAGATTGTCATTAGGTACTTGCTGATTTGGTTTGTTTTTATTCTACATGCAGTGTTATTTATGGTGTTGCTTGCACTTATCTGTAATTCGTGTGGCTTAAATCTTGTATTTAGCATTGTTTACACTACAGAAATAATACATTAAAACAGGCAAACATCTGCATCAATGTTCTGAAACATCCAAACAGTTTTCTTCCTCAGCCTTGTTTGCCTGCCTGTTTTGAAATGCTTACTAATAAAGACATGGTGGTAGAAATTGAAATTGTTTCCTCAGTTCATGTTATTATCATGCACAACCCTTGACAGTCGCTAGTGTGTGGCATGCAGATAATTCACCAGTCTATTTCTCTTGCCTTTCGCAGGATACTGAGTTATAGCTTGTGTTCTTCTCATGTATATTGTCAGTCGAGTCTTTGTGGAATTTTTGGTTTGGGTTTGTCTTTCAAAGTTTCATGTTATTGTCCATTAATGTCAATTCTAATTCAGACCCTTCATAGTTATTCTTCAGCCATAGGCAGTTCCTGAGACAATAGGATCACTCCTTGGCATTGTTCTGATTGCTGCCTCAGTTAAATAATCTGCTTTTGACATTGTTACAAATGGCATAGCTTATATGTAAAGAGGGTTTCCCGCTTTCTCATTAGAACTTTGAGAAAGACTATATAGAGGCATTTCATTTAAATGTTGGCGGTTTCAAATCAAAATATGCCAGATTTTTGGGCGGTGGGGCTAAGTGGTAGGTGGTGGGCCAGGCCGCCGGGGGGGCCCCCTCCATGTGTTTTGCAGGGGGGCCCACTCAAGTTTTGTTACGCTACTGCATTCGGCATGTCCTGGCCCTGAGCACAACAGAGCTTCAGGTTGCAGCTACCGATCCAGAGGGGCTGGCAGACATCCCCACAATTCACTCACGCACAATGGAACAACTGAGTGCATATTTCCTAGCACCCGGCAAGAGTAGCAAGCAGAGTGCATCTTTTAAAGGGCCACACTCATGGTACACAAAAGACTGCAGGCAAAAGTCAGCTTTCAGCTATGGCAATTAGAAACAAGAACTGCCCCTGATCAAGACTGCTAGGATGGACTACAGAGCAGCTCTGCACCAAGCAAAGATTAAGTGGGATGAATCTCACTGGCGGAAACTGAAGGAAGCCAGTCTAGTTTAGGACACCAATCTATTTTGGGTCCTAGTCACCTGGGGTAACGAGAACGATCCTTGTCCACTCCCCAATCACATCCCAAGCCAGGACTGGCATGATCATTTTGGAGAGCTCTACTCTGCACCAGAGTCCATGTCTCTGGATGGGCTATGCGACCCCTTAGACTCCTCTGGTATTGGTAATGTCAGTGAGACCTTTTCTCTGGCTGAAATTGGAGCCGCGATAAGGAAGATAGTACCCGCCAAAGCAGCTGGACCGGATGGCCTGCACGGAGACTTATTTCTCGCAGACACTACAAATTGGGCACGCTATATTCTCCTACCTATCAATGCCATTGCCTGCCCAGTACCAGAGTCTTGGAAGGGCGCAGAGGTGGTCCTGATCTACAAAAAGGCTGCTAGAGAAGATCCCTCAAACTACAGACCAATTAGTCTGATAGATGCAATGCAGAAGGTCTTTGGTAGAGTCTTGCTTCAGAGGGTCCAATCTTGGGTAGAGGATGAAGACGTCCTTTCCCAATATCAGGCTGGCTTCAGGGCCAACACTGAAATGGTAGATCAGGTATTTAGGCTGATTTTTATATATTGGAAAGTCATGGTGTTAAGCAAGGGCCGTCTTTATCTCGCATTTATCGATTTAAAGATTGCCTTTGACCTGGTACCCAGGACTAAGCTGTGGCAGATACTTGGAGGTATGGGCATCCCTCCTTTTATCCTCAACCTGCTGGTCCGTCTCCATTAGGGCAATTACACACAGGTGAGATGGGGGACACAAGGCCAGCTGACGGAGGAGATCCCCGTCAACAGGGGAGTCTGCCAGGGCTGCGTTATGGCTCCCACCCTCTTTCTCTTTATATGTCAATGGGGTAATCCGCTTTTTGCAACAAGACCCAGCTGACGCTCCAACCTTGGCGGGTGACAAGGTACCGACCCTCCTGTTTGTTGAAGATCCCAGCAGGGCTATAAAAACTGCTGAATAGATTCCAATCTTTCTGTGACTGGATTGGTCATCAACACCTCAAAAACCAGGTTCATGACATTCAACCCCCACAAACCATTTAGAAACAATCTTAAGCTGGATGGGACACATCTGGAGAGAGTCAGCACTTTTGACTAACTTGGCATCCGACTCTCCGATACCATGGGATGGAGGCCCCATTTAGCTAAGATGCTCATGGGCCATAAACGTGTGGCCGGGGTACAAGGTACAGAACATCGCTCTTCACAAAGCAGGCCAGTTGCCCCCGCCCTCACGTTTTATGACGCCAAAGCAGTTAGCTCGGCCCTTTATGGAGCCGAGTTATGGGGGTTTGATAATGTCAATGACATCTGTAGGTCTGAGCATATGTTTCTGAGGGACCTGGTGATGCTTCCCAGTAATGTCCCATTAACACCCATAATGCTTGACATGGGCAGGCGGTCGTTCAGAGAGATTTCTAAGCTGCGCCCACTGCTTTTCTGGGCCCGTTTATGGCGGACCCCTGAACTTTCCAAATATGCCGAAGCACTATCTGACGTTATGAGCTTAGGTGTTAGCCACCGAATTAGTTGGATATCAAGCATCTGGAAAACATTGATAGCTCTGGTTTTTAAAGAATACTGGGACAGGCAAAAACCTCCCAGCAAATTGGAGCTCAAGCGATCGTACTGGGACTGGGTAAACGGCCAGGAACTCAGCAAGCTAAACGTGGGCAGACTAACGGAAGAATTCTAGTGCCACGAGCAGAGGTCTTGAGCTATATCTAGATATAATTAAGGTACCAAGAGATAGGATACTGTACATTCTCTTTAGGTTTGGTACGCTCCCTGTTCATGCACTCACCACAAATTGGCACCCACCTAAACAGACAACAGAAGATTGCCCTTGCTGCAGAGCCCGGCTAGATTGCGTTGCCCATGTTATGTTTGTCCGGCATACAAATCAGCAAGGTCTAAATGGCTAAAGCCAGTCTGCCGACAACTGGGCATGCCGGACCACTGGGTTGCTCTGCGCATCCTGAAGTCTGAGGCAAGAACCCTCTTTGTGTGTGGTGTGGCCAAGTTCCTTGGCCACGTCTGAATAGTTAGGCAAAAGCCCTGTGCTGGGAGTTTTAACATCAAATCCTAGGACCTGTGGAGGAATCACTCCAGCTCTAGACGAATGTTTAATCCACTATTAAAGCATCACCGTATGCATTGGCACTTTATATTAGCTCACCTGCCACCCTGAAAGAGGGTCCAAACTTGTTTTTCCTATTGGGTACACAAGGCGGGATCCACATTCTGCTTTTTTTGTGATGTCCTTTTTAGGCAGGACTGTTATGATTATACTTTTTTACTGTTCTTAATGTAACTATTTACGGTTTTATTAATGAATTTTAAAATGTGTTGTTGTGTAGCTTCTGACAACAGTATTGTCCTTTGCGGTGCAGCAGTGCACTTTTACGTTTTGGTCATGCACATTCTTTGGTCTATCTCTGTATCGCTTGTCATTTTGCACTTTTGTAACTGGTTTTTAAAATACTCCTTGATGCTTTTATGATACAAATTATCGAACTAAAGAATGAATGAATGAATGAAACTCTCATTGGCATTTGTAATTTTGATCTTTTAGAGCGAAGAAGCAGAGTGGACAGTACTGTGCAGCCTCGGATGTGGTCACAGGCTAGTGCTCTCTTAATTGGTGAAAGCTTAATTGGGCAGTAGTCCAGGTGCGGTGTTTACAAATAGGCCTTCCCATTTTCAGTTATGAAGGAAACTGAGTGCTATAGGGCTGTTCTTCTGTGTAGCACTTACCCTTCCAAATATGGTATAATATTCGAGAGATGTGATCTGAAATGCTGTGTAATTCTCTTTTCCTATTACATACACGTTTTGTTTCACAAATTACTTCTGTATATAACTTATTTTTATGCAGAACTTATTAGCAATACTTTTTACATTTGTAAGCATTGTAGATTTCACTTTTGACTGTTCATTTTTTTAAGTTGGGAAAGTAGCTACTTATAGAAAATTACTCCGTAACGTCAACCGATAGTCACATACAAACGGAGTGTAGGGAATTGTTAAACATAGGTCTGTATTAATAGCCCTTATTCTTCTCAAATAGCATTTTTTCAATTGATATTAATTTGAAAATACCTCCTTAACACATGGAAGTCTCCAAATACCTCACAATTTCCTCAGACGATCCTGAATTCATGTTGGCTGGTGCAAGCTTGTGGCAGTCTATTAACTGGAACCACCATTGTCTAAACTCAAGGAGAAATATTGTGCCATTCTGTCGCAATACAAGGTGTTGTAATTACAAGGCCCCTCCCTTTGATATCCCATTTTGGATAAAGTAGAACCCAATAAAACAAGTAGTGTTGAGTGTGTAAAATCAGCTCAAGGTATGGTCTTAAATAACTTTATTCAGAAACCCTGCCTGTACTATTTATATTGTAGACCTATGGAGAATAGCTTCACCAGTTTCTGATAGAACTCCTTTGTTGTATAATAGTGTTGCATCTATACTTGAGCAGTACTTTAAAAGAGGTGATCCATACACACAGATTTGATTATCGGATTTACTGGATCCCTCCAATTGATTAAATCTCCTTCTAGCGTTGTTTTGCAGATATTTGCACTTACATCCCATAAAAATAGTATATTAATCAGACTGAGGTCATTCGATGGATGAAGCTATTTCCATTGAGGAAGGTTTAATAAAGGTAGTGATACTCAATTGGCTAGTATAGCAGAGAGAATAGATAAGTGATCAATCAGTTTGTTGGGTAGAAAAACGATTTCAGAAGGTAGTAACAGTTGTTGCCTGTCAAACATCTGTGAGGTAGCCACATAGTACAGTGTTTACTAGTTTGCAATGCAACATTACACACAAGTCACAAAGTAGTGATCCTGTTTACTGTGATTTTCATGAAATGCCAAATTAATGTTCTACAAAGCACGTGTCGATTCTACACCTGAACTTGAACCGTTGCTTACAAAACAAGGATTGGCCGAGCCATGAGGGGTCTGGCTGGCATCTTGAGACTTGACTAAAATATTAGGGAGAAGACCTTTCTGCATAGGAAAAAAAACAAAGGAATAATTTATATAATCCATCTATGAGGTAAAGAATATAATGTGATGATTAAGTGTACTTTTCAGATGTAAAATAGTCCATCATTCATGGCAATGGAAACACTCCAAAGGAGGCGGAATCATACAACCAACATCTAATAGCATTAGATGGGACAATAATACCTCTCTGGGTGGACTCTAAAAGCCCACTCTATATTTGAAAAGAATTTAATAACAATAGGTCTCACATATGGATGTGCTGCCAAGCCGCAACTAAAAATCAACTCCTTAGCACCAAGATCTGCATGGACTGAGTTATATTTAGAAAGTATGTTTTTCATTGCTTGCAAAGATACATGTCAGTCTGGAGACAGCACTGTACTTTATCCTGCTTTTGTTCTTTAGAGTAATCGTTGGTGCTCAGTCAGTCGAACAGATTTCATCAAAAGTAGCTGGAGCAAAACTTGAACATTCATCTCCCCGATGGTTTAACAAATATGTCAGATTGGTTTATAGTTTGTGCACATGCCTTCAGGTAGATCTGTTTGTTTTGCGTCTTGCTACTGGCACAGCAAAGTTGAATGTATTCATGCTCACTGTTTTCCTTGAATACGGCCTTACCACAGTATGGTATTGAATAGGATCAGGGTCTAGAGCGTGAAGGCAGATCACTGAGGTTGGAGATGCACCATTTATTGCTTGCAAAAAATGACTTGAAATCCAACTTCTCCTCTCCAGAGCGTGTCTCTAGTCCAGAGAGCTAGAGATCCCTTACCAGAGCCAGAAACAACCTGATCACATGGTAGAGTACACAGTCAAGTCTTTTATTCCATTACATAATATATCCTCGAGACGTAGATCTTACATACCTTGAGTCACCAATAGACTGAGCCTAGGAAATAATTCCTGAGGTGTTGTGGTGTCATCCACACTAGATCTGAGCTATAATCTGAGCCTTTAGCAGTTTTTTGTAGTCCACGTCAATTCATATTGATTTTATACCATCCCATGCAGAGCTACATTTTTCTCTTTGCATAGTCACTTGTCGGCTTATCATTTCTAATCCCAAACCTCCTAGTGCAAACATTTCCTTCTAATAACAAGTCTAAATGTTTGCATTTTAGCAGGGGCTTGGATGGTTTCTTCTGGGATAGAGTTGGTGCAGCTTAAATAAAATTCTCATTTAAAAAACATAGAAATTAAGTTTATGATAGAAGGAAAAAAACATTTAGAAAGATGGGATAAAATACTATAAGACAAACGGGAAAAGCAAGATTCGCTTGTCCAATAAAGCTGAACTAGAAAGCTTTACAGAGAGCCAAGGATTTGCTAAAAAAAACACAAAGCATTACACGAATTCAAGGGCTGCGAAAGTTCACAATGGCAGCCACAGATATGTTGTCTTCTACAGCACCAAAGTGAGTTTACAATCTTTAAGTGAACACTGGTAATGTGCAATGCACGAGATCGCCTGGTAGATTTTCTGCATCAATGTCGCAGAATCACCAAGTTGTATGATGTCAGTAGGATTTAACCAGATGCGCCATAGCAGCCCATATCACTACTTACAGGAGAGGTTTTCAAAAATATTGACATGTAAAGAATAGGACGAATTGCAAACTCAAGACCGCAGCACAAAAAGACCGCTGTATCAACAGCAGGAGATCGATCAGCAATAGTTTGTCAATCCCAGAGTTTGTACTTTTTGTCATTGTTCAGCTCTTGTGATATTTAGCGGGTTCCTCTTCATCTAAAGAGTTCTATTCTTCAATGTGTATTCCGTGTGGAATGGTACACCACTGTACACAAACACAGTTAACGGCCTGCCCAAAGCTTACCATTTTACCAAAACACCACCACAAGAATATGATCTTTGTACCGATAAGTTTTTTAATAATTGCTGCAAAGGTGTATGTATCATGGAAACTAATGGTAACAAAAGGCCTCTGAAGGAGTTTGATTTGCAAAGCCAATTATCCCGAAACCAGTTCTGAGCACTTGACCTAGTCTCAAAAGCAGGCTTGGCACAAAAAACTCAACCGGCCAGTTTTTGTTGGGCTTGTTTCTGTAGAGGAATGTTTTTAATTTCTGTTGGCAAAGTTGTAAATATTGAATTGTTTAATAAAAATGCATTCAAACCGGAACAATTGGCATCAACATAATATATTGTTGTGATATTGCACACAATAGAATAGATGTTATTGTATGATTAATTAAAACCATTACATAAGTATCAAACTGCAATCTAAAATACACAAAGCAAATAAAAAATATAAAAAAAGCAAAAGATATGAAAATTTCATACCCCTTCAGTTCTGCTTCAGATCATAAAACCATTGAGTTAAAATGGTTACATAAAAGTATCTTGTGTGAATGCATAGCTTGTTACTCGATGTGCTGCACCCTTGTCCGGGGTTGGGGGGGAGGCAGGGCAGACAGGGTCCAGCTGTTGGGGTTGCTATTTCCAGATACCTATGCTTTAACAGTGTCCACAACAAGTAGGTGAATTTGCCAAATGTTGCCCAATGTGACACGGTTTCCCGAGAGAATAGTAGAGTTTGCACCTTTGTGACAGTGAGTATGCCGTGGTGTAGAAAGATTGGCCTCAGAAACATGTAGCGGACGCTATGCAATGCTAGGCAGCAGCGTAACTGGTGAAACAGTGACTCCTTTTTGTAGTCGCACAGTCTACAACGTACAGTGTTGGTGAGCGATTTCCAGCTGATGTTCAGTTCTCTTATTGGAAGAGGCACCAGTCTGGCCCATAATATTCGTTCTAGGCAGCGTTTACTCAATGCTTGATGCAAATACAGTTGTCTTGTCTGGGTTGTGTAAGATATTGTTAATGCAGCATATGTGCCCTTCACCAACAAGGTCATAATATCAGTTTCTCTATACAGTTGGTTCAGTTGCTTTTTTATGGCTTTTGTGATGGCAGAGTAAGGAATTGTGTTTTCTATAGCTCATTGTAGCTTATCTACTTCTGTGTTTAGGAAGTTGTGCCATGGATTGCTCTCGGTTGTGAAAATCATTTTTAGAACTGCTTTCCTAGTGTGTTTAGGGGCTGATGTTATCGGGCAAAAGTATTTCGCAAATGCGGCCATGCAGTCAAGTATTTGTATTACGAGGCCGAACTCCAGTTTGATCAGTGTGTTCCGTTTGTGGGAGGGTAATTGAAACTCACGCTTGTAACCCAGTGTTAGAAATGGGATTTTTGGCAGGCTAGGGCGTGGGCCAAAGCCAGGCAAAAACCGCCACTCTAGTCAGGATAAGGGAGTTACACGTCAAAAATAACCCCTGCTCTCCCCCTTGGTAGCTTGGCACGAGTAGCCAGGCTTATCTTAGAGGCAGTGTGTAAAGCATTTTCACATAACCAACAGTAATACAGTGTACGCACCCGTTTAGAAAAATATCCAATATTTTTATATAATTAAAACAAAACCAAAAACGATAAAAATCCACAATACTCTACTTAAAAGATCACAGTTCAAAAATACCCTGATTAAAAAGAGTTCCTTGTGTGGATAGCTCCGTCCGGGCTACCCCGGCGTCGTGAACAACAAATCCAACAGTTCCGACTGGTTGCGGGGTCATGGGCCAGCTACAGTGTCGGGAAGACCCGCAAACAGTACTTGTGAGAAATGCAGGATGTTGAGGCCCTTAAAGTCACTCGCGTTGCAGGTCGAGCTCCTCTCTGATGGAATCAGTAGCGCTAGCGCCGGCAGGCATCGGGTGCTGCGGTGCGAAGTGCAGCGGTGCGAGCAGCGGCTCGGTGACTGCATCAGATGGCATCGTCGGTGAGACCAGGGTCGCAGTGCGAGATGAGGGCGGTGCTCGCCATGGTGCTAGCAGGTCACAGTGCAAGGAGCGTCATCGTCGTTGCTGTAGCGCTGTCATCAGCTGACGAACTGGAGTCGATGGTATCGGTAGGCCAAGGCTGCAGTGCACGATGAGGGCTGTGCATCGTGTGACTTACGAGCGGTGCCCTCGAACCACGGTACAAGCAGCAGCGTCAATTTCGGCGGGAAGTGGCGGCGTCAGGAAGTCAAAGGCGTCCTCTTGAAACAAGGCGGTGCGGAGTGCGGTGCCCATAGGTCGTGGTGCGAGCAGCAGCTCGGTGGCGGCGTCATCGGTGAGACCAGGGTCGCGTTGCGGCAGTGCCCTCTGCGGTGCCAAAGCTTAGGCGTGAAGCAAGGTGGTGTGGAGTGCGGTTCCCACATGTCGCGGTGCAAGCAGCGGCTTGGTTGCGGCGTCAACAGGTGTCGTTGGTGAGACCAGGGTTGCGGTGCCTTCTGCGGTGCCTTTAGGTCACGGAGTCGGCAGTGGCGTCGTAGACGTCGTCGAGTTGGTGTTCTTCGGGTTGAAGCACAAAACACACAGTCCCCAGTGCTGCGGGTCGAAGAACTTGAAGTCTTTGCTGTTCCTGAGACTTCATGAACAGGGGGCAAGCTCTACCACAAGCCCTTGGAGAGACTCACAAATTAGGTTGCAGAAAGTCCAGTCCCGGCCTTTCACTGCCCTAGACAGAAGCAGCCACTGCAGGTCAGTCCAGCAAAGCACCCAGCAAAGCAGTCATTCCTTTTCGCAGCTTCTCCGGCTCTTCTTGGCAGTCATCTTGTTCGAGATGAGTTCTAAAGTTCAGGGGTCTGGGCCCCGGTATCTGTGTCCAAAAATCCTTTGATCTTTCAGGCAGAGGGTGTCTGTGCCCGGCCAGAACCAGTTCTGCCTTCTCTGTTGTGAATTCCTGGCAGGAGGTGGAGACGGCATTGTCAGAGGCAGACCAGGCCCTTTGAGGTGCAAGGAAATCTCCTCCCCCTTCCCCCATCACAGCCCAGGTCTATTCAGCCCTTTCCTGACCTCCCTAGATTATCTGGTGCCCCTCCGGCCCCCCAGCCTGCTGTCATCCAAAACCCAGACGGGCAATCCACATTCCAGCAGAGGCACACGGGATGACTGAGCAAGAAAATACCAGTTATGTTTATAAGATGTTATAAACAAACCTCCCATTCTATCCTATGGGGAACTGGTAGCCTTGCAATAGTGAAAAACGAAATTGGCTGTAATTCACTATCCGGACATGCCACCCACACACCAGGGCATGTCTCACCTTTCACATACACTGCACCCTGCCCACAGGGGTACCTTGGCCCTACCTGAGGGGTGTCTGACATGTAAGAAAAGGGAAGGTTAGGGACCGGCCAGTGTGTGCACTGGCCAAGTCGACATGGCAGTTACAAACTGCGCGCAGACTCTGCAATGGCAGGTCTGAGTTACCGTTTTCAGGGCTACTCACAGGGGTGGCACAACCAGTGCGGCAGGCCCCCGAGTAGCAGTCGGTTCACCGGCCCTGGCACACGCAGTGCACTTTACTAGGGGCTAACAGGTAAATCAAACATACAATCATGGGAACACCAATCCATAGCACACTTTACACAGAGAGAATATGCACTTTAGCACTGATTAGCAGTGGTAAAGTGCCCAGAGTCCTAAAACCAACACAAACAGGTCAGGGAAAAATAGGAGGAAAAAGCAAAAAGTTTGGGGATAACCCTGCAAAAAGGGCCATTTCCAAAACCCAGGTGTTGTAGTTTGTGTATGTCAGCCCCAAGCTTGCTGAGCGTAATTGATGGTAGGCAGGAGTTTGGACCTGATCACCCCTCTAATGGCCTCGGTCGTCGGACTGACGAGACGGTTGTTTCAATTTCCAAAAGGTGTGTATGGCCATCTTTCCTTCTGTATTAATCTTTTGCAAGTGTATTGTTGTATTGTGTATTGTTGTATACCACTGAACCATACTCCGAGATAGTTGTAACTCCGGATATGCTCTGTCGCTTGGGACCCTAGCCTCCACTTCTTGGCCCTTTTTACCTGGTAGCACCAGAATATCACCACTTTAGTTTTACGCACATTGGCAACGCGTTCATTAGTGTCTTCTGGAGTCCAATTTTGGTGTGGTCTAAAAGGACAAGGTCATCGGCTCATTGCATGAGGAAGATTTTATTTTGTTCTATCCTCGGAGTGGCTAAATTAGTGCCTGATAATGCCGAGCCCAAGTCTGCTATGTACAAATTGAATAAAATAGGGGCAAGTTCACTGCTGTGTTTGAGCCCTCAGACCTGTTGTGATGTTTTGAATTGCTGTGTCACCAGAGAGTTTTACACAGGCCCATATATTGGTGTAATGCGACATCATGGCTCTCCTCAGTTTGCTGGGAATGTTCCAGTTCTCAAGCTTCTGCCCAAGTTTGTTGCGTACCACTCTGTCAAAGGCAGCAGAGTAGTCAATGACACAGGTAAAAATGTGCAGGCTTTTGTGAGTGGCTGCTTATTGGCTATATACAAGAGAGGCCACAATGGTGTCTACCATTGATCCTCCGTCACGGAACCCTGTTTGATAGAATGGAAGTAGGCCGTCTTTTGAGACCCATTCGACTAGATCTTCAAATAGAGTGCTGGCGTAGGCTTTCCGCTCAATGTGTATAAGAGTGATTACCCTGTCATTTTTGGGTTCGGTCTTCTCCCAGTTCTTGTGAATCGGTTGGAGAAGACTGCCCCGCTATGAATTTTGGACATCGTTATTTAATTACATTCTACATACAATGGTGCAAGGTCTGCCGCCCAAAAGTTGGGAACTTCCTCTAAATACAGACCTGGGGCCCCCGTCTTTTCAGATCTTCTTGAGGACCTTGATTACAGCCAGCTCATCTGGCAATGGATATTACCCATTTGTGATTCGTGTGACCTCGTCAACATCAGTTGCCATATACAGCCATGATAAAGATAGTTTTTGAACCAGTTATTGGGATTCTCACTGTAGAGTCATGACGTGGGCTACTGAAGGAAGTGACCTGAATAGGGTCACTCGTGACCAACTCTTGACCTTCCAAACAAATGAAGAGTTGGTCAGACAGTAGAGAATATAATCCAAAGTTATTTATTAGTATTGCGCTGCAGCGGAGCGCAGTCTGACCAGCCTCACGAGATGGCTTCCATGGCTTCCGAGGGACTGCCCCCCCCCCCCCTACCCCCCACCATAACATCAGATATTCTACATTTCCAATTCCCTAAGAACACTCCCAGGCTGGAAAATTCCAGTCCAGACACTAGCAAACAAAGGAGGCACAGAAGGATGAGCTACGGTCCTGAGACCGGGTACATGCTATCTCTTCTTCAAGGTTACTCTGCCCATGCCTGCCATTCTGGAAGGTGGGAACAAGCCTATCTAACAGCAAAGGTATGCTATAATAGAGAGTACATTCATTAGTGCAGCGGAACTCGGCCTTGGAGAAATACAAACTAAAGATGCATCAAGGCAGTTTTCTGCTGAGGCAAGCAGTACGAGGCAGAAGCTGAGCTTAGATCATAGAACAAAATGGCAGCTACTAATAAAATGGTGCCATGAATGCTAACTTGATACAGAACGAAGTATGAGAAATAGGACAATAACATTTTCGATTCTAAAACTACTAATCTGTCTGCTGGTACTGAGTTTCCCCTTTTGCTCTTACGATGGCATAAAATGTTTACATAGCACCAGAATTGCTGATGTTTTTTGCATGTTAAATCGAAAAGTTTGATCCATTCAGCCTCATGGTGTCTTCTTCTGTGGGCCCATACAAGCTGTTTGTGTTTTTTGTAGCCGTTGCTAGCTCCTACCAGATTGTAAATGTTCTTAGTATATTGTTTGCCCTTGATGCTCCCCTTAGTTTGCAGGTACTTGTTTTAATCTCTTGCATTAATCCCAGAGTGTGATTACCTGGATTGTGGGTTTTGTGTTGGTTGTTCTTAATAAGAAAGAGCCCAAGTTGGAAACCAGGGAGGACCATCCTTCAATAATATCCTGATTTTGTGATTCAGTTGACCAGCCACTCCATTGGTTTTTCTATCCATCTATCATAGTTGAGATTTGGCTTGTCCATTTTATCCTGTGTGTCAATTTGTAGTGTAACTCGCCTTTTGTTTTTTCAATTGCTGGTAGCCTGTCGCAGCTCCTCCCTATGAAGGTCGAATGGACCATCAGGGCAGCATGATTGCTCTCTGTCTGTTGGCATACCCGAAAATCCTAAAGGGCTTCTCTGAAGCCCGGACTCAGGAATTTGTAGTTGAGTTGTTGAAAGACTGGGGTTGGCTGATCGATGGTTGCATTCTGTTAGCTGTAGTCTTTGCGGAAGAAAGATATTAAATCTGACTCATTTGACAGAGGGCCCTTATGCTGGTGCTATCATCTCCCAGTTTGCGCATATTGAGATCCCTTAGTAAGATTACCTCAGAGTCCACATGGATTGCTAATTCGTTTCTCCAAGAGGGCAATCAGCACTTCTGTGTTTTCCACAGACATTCTACTCTGGGAGTTAAAGTAAACGTTAATTATTGAGATTGACAGTGTACCTCCCTTTGCTCTATAACCCTGCTCATAGCATTTCTGAGTTGATGCTCGTCTGTGGTGGACAATTTAACTGAATGTTTGATATATGTTGATATTCCTGCAGATGGCCTTCCGAATAGGTGGATATTTTTAGAGGGCTTGTGGTGCCCCGCATAGCCTGGTAAGATTGTGGGAGTGGATGACTGTCTCTTGGAAGCAGACAGTGTCTGTTTACTTCGAGAAGATAAGTGCTGCCTTGCTCTGTAAGATCTTGGTCACTCCTGCTAGTTTCCATGTTACTGTTCTGTTGTTTTAGCCTGCCCTTTCATGCTCCCCACGGCTGTATAATTTCTGCTAGAGATGTCTGTTTTTCCTGGGCTAGGTTTGCTGCGATCCAGCACCAATCATTTGGATGATCGTTTTCCGTACCCTGTAGCTTGATAATCCTTTGTTCTCCTGTGGTTGCTTTTAACAGGTACAGGATATTGAAGTTCCTAAAACTTAGATTGGTCTTGCCACTTGATGATCCCATTAGAATGTCTTTTTTTTACGGGATTTTTTCGGTGGGCATTAGGCTGATTTTTTTTTTTTTATTTTTTTTAGGACATAGCGATACTTTATCCTTGATGTGGACTGGTATTCCCCAGTTCGCAAACTGCTCTTTCTCCTGTAGCACCCTTTGTGCCTGGCCTGCATTTCTCCAGGTTATAATTGAGGAGTTTCTCATGTCCTTTAGAGTCAAGTTGGATGCTTATTATATCTTCACTGTTGCTGGAGGACACAGAGGAGATGTACTGAAGAAGTTTGAGTATGTTAGATCGATTAAGGACATTTGAATTTGCTATAGATTCATACTGTGGGGTGAGTATTGTGGTCTATCCCCGTTGTTTGCATTGGGGCTTCTTGTGTCATGCACATAACAGGAGTCCATTATTCCCGGCTGAAAACTTGTCTACTAGCGTCTCTTGTGGTGCCCACCTTCTGGCCGTATCAAGTGTATGCATGTGCGCTGGCCTTTTTTTGTGAGGGGTGGAGTTGTCTCAGTGTAGAATCGTTATGCCCCTCCCCCCTTGATCTAATGGGACCATATGATGTGCGGGCCTTTCGGTGTGCCCATTTTAGGGTCTCAAATGACTCTTCAGTTTAGACTGCAGTGCTTGTCTCTGCAGGGTGGCGCCCATTTTTAGGTCTCGCCTGAGCCAGCGCTTTAGCGCTGCTCTCGCGAGAGCTTTTGTAAACGGGGGATTTGAAAGTGCAAACTAGTGCTTTCAGGCCGCCAACTACAGTGCATATGCGCCGGGCGCGCGCACAATTTGGCAGCCTGCGTGATCATTTCGCGGCCGCTTTGATGTTCTCAGTGAGCCGCGCGGCCACTGAGAACATCAAAGCGGCCGCGAAAGTGCACACCATTTGCCACCCCCTCCCTTATCCCACTTCCTGCTTGTTGAAAGAGGCAACCAATGCAGTGTCTTAAGGCCTCCGATGCATTGGAGTGACTTGGACATTGTAATGCTAATCTGGCAGCAGCAGTTTGAATTCTATAATGCTGCTTCAAAATATAATCTGGAGAACCTAAAAAAAATGTGAAACAATAGTCTAGCTTACATAAGATGGTGAACTGTACTACCAGAGGTCGCGTCTGAGCCGGAAGAAGTGGTAGAATTTTTTGTATCACTCAATATGGAGAAGCAAGAGGATGACACCTTATTTACTTTACTTATTAGTGGCAGATCTTCATTCGCCCAAAAGCCAAAGTTCCCAATATTGGCTAAACACCAGAAGGAAGCTCTCTCAAGGATTGCACAAAATTTTAGTTTTATCAACATTGAATTGCTGAGCATTCATGGATCACTAAGCTGAAATTTCCCTCATACAACTATAAAAAACAAGCATTGGCATACCCAATAGGTCTCGCTTTTGGGACCTTATAAGTGTTTAGCCATGCAACAGTTGATGTTGTTGCACCAGGGATATTGTGCTGCATACCTAAATACTTATAAGGTCCCAAAAGCGAGACCTATTGGCTACGACAATGCTTGATTAGGTCTTGTGCAGCGAGACTTCATGTACAGGCTTCTGAAAGCTGACCACACGCTCATGCGTATGGTTTTGTTATAGTTGCAGGCTATTGGGTGTTGCGTGCATCTTTCTGACAATGACAGCACACAATTGGGAAAATGCAGGCGCATGTCCCGCATTTGCCCCGCCCATGGCCTATTGGTGTCTGTTACCCGCACGTCCGACATCTGTTTTGCATTATCGTGCCCGATAATACAAAACAGATGTTTCGCTGTGGCGCGCGCATCACTTGCGTGCTTGTTTCCTTTGGCTCAACTCGCGATGCCACCTCCAGCTGTCATTGCATTTCCTGTTCGTCTTGCAATTTAGTTAATCTCCCTGTGCGGCGCCATCACCCCTCTACCTCCGCCTCCCTTCCATAATTTATATGTAAAGTTGCCCTCATTTCTTCTTTCACCTCCCACATATCACTTCTCCGGCATCTAAATCGAAGAGAGGTGTGCACTTGGCAGGCAGTTCCTTGCTGGCTTCTCTCTCTAAGCGTGGTGCTGTTACTTCTCCTAAGGACTGTTCTCAAAGTTCAGCCAATCCTAGTAAACACTGACAATGACCAAGGGGTGCTTGGGACACGCCTGAATCAGGTAACTCTTACAAGCGAGAGGCACAGTATGTTACACAAAGTACAGATGCAGCGGGCAAGCTGAAGCGTACTTTAATGAAGAAAACAAAAGACGGACTGGTCTTTCAAAGGTCTCCACCCAAAAGTAAAATGTTTTGGCGAAATATATCGCATTATTGAAACACAATTTACCTACTATTCTCCAATCTTTACTGTCGCTCTATGGGCATGTAACAGGCTTGTACAGTGTGCAAGCGTTTTTTAGTTTTCCAATTCAACATCTGAGGTATATTCTTTCATAACAAGCATAGCTTCCGTACTCACACTTGCAACCTTTGGAGGCGTGCAGCAAGAGTCTCCACGGCAGCAGCCCCTAGTTAATGAGGAAACTAAACTAGCATTGGCATAGCCAATAGGTCTCGCCTTTGGGGCCTTATAAGTGTTTAGAGACCGCTATTGGCTTTAACTTTTATAATATGTGTCGCAGAGCATTGTGAATGTTGTGCAGCATGTTTAAAAGTTATATGTTATAATTAAAAAAGTGTTATAACTATTTGTCACCCTATATATAAACTAGAAAACATTATATACAACTGAAGTATCCTAATAAAAAACAGAATTAACACAAAAAAATGTGTTCTCGTTTTTTTGTTTATGCAAGGAAGGGGGCAGTGGGGGGAGGGGGGAGTGAAGGTGCAGGGAGGGAGGGGGTGGGGCGAGGGGGCAGTGGAGGTGGAGGGAGGGGGTGAGTGAGGGAAGTGGAGGGAGTGAGGGGAGAGTGGAGAGTGGAGGGAGGTGGGAGTAAAGGTGCAGGGGGAGAGGGGAGGGGAGGTGGTGGTGGAAGTGGAGGTGGAGAGGGAGGGGGAGTGGAGGTGGAGGGAAGGGAGAGGGGAAGGGAGAGGGGAGGGGAGTGGAGGTGGTGGTGGAAGTGGAGAGGGAGGGGGAGTGGAGGTGGAGGGAAGGGAGAGGGGAAGGGAGAGGGGAGGGGAGTGGAGGTGGTGGTGGAAGTGGAGGGGGAGGGGGAGTGGAGGTGGAGGGAAGGGAAAGGGGAGTGGAGGTGGAAGGGGTAAAGGGAGAGGGGAGGGGGTGAAGGTGGGAATGGAAGTGGAGTGAGGGGTTGAGGAGGTGTAGGGAGAGGAGAGTGGAGGTGGGAGTAAATGTGCAGGGAGGGAGGGGGGAGTGGAGGTGGATGGGGAGATGGGGTGGGGAGTGGAGGTGGGGAGGTGGAGGTGGAGGGGGGAGTGGAGGTGGTGGGGGAGTGGCGGTGGTGGTGGTGGTGAGAGCGGCGGTGGTGGTGAGAGCAGAGGTGGAGAGGGGGAGTACAGATGGAGGGAAGGGAAAGGAAAGTGGAGTAAGAGGGGTAGAGGTGGAGGGTGGGAGCGGAGGGAGAGGGGAGTAGAGTTTTAGAGAGGCGGGAGTAGAGGTGGAGGGAGGGGGGAGTGCAGGTGAAAGGAGGTGGGAGTGGAGGTGGAGGGAGGAGTGGAGGTGGAGTGAGAGGGGGTTGGAGGGAGAGAGGGGGGAGTGGAGGTGAAGGGGAGTGGAGTTGGAGGGGTAGAGGTGGAGAGTGGGTGTGGAGGGAGAGGGGAGTAGAGGTGCAGAGAGGCTGGAGTAGAGGTGCAGGGAGGGGGTGGTGGAGGGAGGTGGGAGTGGAGGTGCAGGGAGGGGGGATGGAGGTGGAGGTGGACAGAGGGCAGAGAGGGGGGTGGAACGAGAGAGGGGGGAGTGGAGATGGAAAGGGAGTGGAGGTGGAGGTAGGGAGGATGGAGGTGGAGGTAGGGAGGATGGAGGTGGAGGTAGGGAGGATGGAGGTGGAGGGAGGGAGGGAGGATGGAGGGAGGGAGGTGGAGGGAGGTGGAGGGAGGGAGGTGGAGGGAGGGAGGTGGAGGGAGGGGGAGGTGGAGGTAGGGAGGTGGAGGTAGGAAGGTGGAGGTAGGGAGGTGGAGGTAGGAAGGTGGAGGTAGGGAGGTGGAGGTAGGGAGGTGGAGGTAGGGAGGTGGGGGTAGGGAGGTGGGGGTAGGGAGGTGGGGGTAGGGAGGTGGGGGTGGAGAGAGGAGCGGAATGGAGAAGGGGTGGAGTGGAGGTGGAGGTGGAGGGAGAAGGAGAAGGGGCGAAGGGAGAAGGGGCGGAGTGGAGGTGGAGGGAGAGAGGGGTGGAGTGGAGGGGGAGTGGAGGTAGCAGGTGAGAGGGGTGGAGTGGAGGGGGAGTGGAGGTAGCAGGTGAGAGGGGGAGTGGCGGGAGAGAGTGGAGATGGAGGAAGAGAGGGGGAGTGGAGGAGCAGGAGGATTGAAGGAGCAGGGGGAATGGAAACTAGTATCACCGTGCATGCTGGGTTAAACCATGTTTTTAATGGATAAAAAAGTAGTTACACAAGTCACAGCATGCTTACTGCGGGGTGGTTGGTCGAAAAAGATAAGACTGCATGAAAGTCACCTTGCAGGTGGTTCATTTGCTCCATTTTGATCCTACCTGGTCTGCGCTGTCTTCTTCTTGGCTTTATCTTTTTAACCTCTATGAATTTTCTTTTCACGCCAAAATTAAAGATGCTCCAACGCCGCTCTCAATGCTGCCAGGTAAATCTGTGAGTAGCTAAACCAGTCCGTTGTTCTCCTCTGCATTCTGGGCCTCGTAGTCTTTGTTTAATAATGAGCTAATCATGGCCAAAATGACAATAAAAATAGTCGGACTGAATGAGCAGCTCGTTGGAAATAGCTGCGAAACGCGAGAGCTGGGCGCCAGTTATTTACTCACACACACATGCATTTACATGGGTATGCAAAAACCGGCCCAAGTCAAACATAAGTAACATGAAAGACATTAGTCCTACTTTACTGTTTGTGTCCCGTTTTTTTTCTCGTCACACATCATTTAGGGGGAAGTTGCGACCCATAGCTTGCCCTTTTGTTACCCCTGGCACTGCCTTTGCGACCCCTGTCCTCAGAGGTAGCAAAGTCAGTGTCAAAAAGACTAAGGCAGCTTGTTATGGCCGTTGTCTCTAGCCTTGTTTTCTGCACGTTTTATTATACTTATAGCGAACTAGGGTGAGTGTGTGTTTGTGAGCATATGTCTATATGTGTGAGCATGCATGAGTGAGTGGACGAGATTCAGTGACAGTGAGAGAGAGTTAGAGGCAGATAGTGAGCAAGGATGATTGAGAGACAGTGAGTAAGGGCAAGTGCAAGATACTGAAGAGTGAATGAGTGCAAGTAAGAATGAACGAGGGGGTGTGAGTGAGTGTAAGTGAGCATGGGTACGAATGTAGGGTCTACCATTGGCATTGGCATACTGATGGAAATTCTTGGCTTTTACAGGCATGCAGGAAAATTGCTGCTGCTTCCAAACTGGAGGCAAGCACCTGTGACAACACACTGACACTGGCATGCTGGCGAAAAATATTGGCATAATGGTCACTCTTAAGTAAAATACTAGCAATTGCATGCCAGAACTACTTCTTCGAATAGGGGGCACCCATGGAGAAATGCTGGCACTGGCATACTTGAGGAAGATTATGACATTGGGGCACCTTCGCAGCTAACTCATTGGAGATACTTAACATAAGAGAGAAACTGTGGCATATGGAGGGGGGTGGGCACCCGCATAAAATACTGGCCCTGGCGTATTAGAGGAAACTTTAACATACAATGTATTAATGGAATTAACTGCAAAATTGTGACGCTGGTATATTGTTTGTCATTTTAAGCATAAGGGGCATCCATGGCATATGAAAGGCCTGCATGAGAAACTGCTGGACCTGGCACAATGGAGGTACACTTTGGCACGTGGGGGCACCCATAGCACTTGCTGAAAACAATGGGGTCTTTTCCTCATTAGCATCAGGTTTCATTGTCTTGGCACACCACGAAAAGGACATGAATATTAATTTATTTTCTTAATATGAATGAGTGTCCTTTCAGAGTCTATGGCTTATATCAACATTATGTGACCATGGTGCTTTAAAATACACTATTTGATCCCCATGAACTTAAAATTTTCTCAGGGGGAGAAACCTAGGCCTCCTAGAAGAGGTCTGGCTTGTAAACAATTTGAGGCAAGCACTACATCCCACCACTTTCAAATGTCATGGTTTCTAAAAATAAAAATGGGCATTCGATTGTTGTGTTATAGTAATCATGCCGGTATGGGATTTTAATGATGACACTTAATGTAATCAATGTCTTCAGGCCATGTTATACCACTCCATGGAGCTAGTCAGGGTGAAAAGTCAAATTATGTCACTTTCTGTGGTGGTATTAAGGTGTGACGTCGCGTCCGCTAGCCCTGGCATTTTGGTGAATCAACATCAGTGTGGTCGCCCCATCCTAGCTTGTAACCCCTCATTGCTCAAGTGGGGCCTCTGTGTGGGGCGGCTCTGTGGCAGAAGCGGGAACCGAGTGGGTAACCCAGACTCTGCTGGCAGGGTAGGGGAAGGGCACCCTTTCCAATGTTCTGACCCCGACTGGAGGGAAGGACTGAGGTGCTTTGGCGGAGCTGCCTGTGTCCGAGTGCTGAAAAATAGCCAGAGTGACGTGCGCGGCCGAGCTCTATGGCATGAACCCTGCACGGCAGTAGGGATGCTTGAGTCAAGATATACCATGGCGGGTCGAGGGGGGTACTGGTAGAACCGTCGGTGGCTCTGTGCTGGACTTGCGGGGGAGCTGAACCATAGAGGGTTGAGGCTGAACCACCGGTGGGTCTTAGTACTGAAATAGCGGGAGTGCTGAACCGTAGAAGGCTGAGGCAGCTGCAAGAGCTGAGGACTCTGGCAGAGCTCTTGGCGGCTCTCAGTACTGTTCAGCTGGTTAGGCTGAGCGGCTTTGGCTGAGCATCACCTGCAGTTGGGGCTCTCCCTGCCCCTCGGCACTCAGGCCCATCCATCACTTCTGTGCTCTGACAGTAACCCCCACCCCAGCCTCCCGTACAACAGCTACATTAAGTTGGCTGGGAGAACCCGGGCTGCTTTTCCCCTGACAAGCACTTTCACCTTTAATTATTTGCTGCCACGCGGGAAGAAAAACAAGCAAATGGTCTTTTAAAGACCTGTGAAGTACTCGGATGCGGCTGTGTGTGTGCCCGGGAAGCTGTCTCTGCCCAGGCTGCCACACACGACGAGGGTAGAGGGGGGGGGGTGAAGCCCTTTGAGCCCAATGGGCATTGCGCGCCTGGTGTCCAGTGCTACTTATCATTCGTTCACCAGATGGATGTGCCTGAATCTGAACCAACCCACCCCCAGCCTCTTATTGTCACACGACTCACACTTGCCACGCGATAGTGGTCTTTTCCAGGAGATCCTTGCACGTGGCCCCTCTTCCCTGCTTCTGGCAGCCTGCCACTGGTAATGATGGCATGAAAGAGACTGCTCCAGGCATGTCCATCCTTCAGATAGGATCCCGGAGGACGGCCGCAGAGCTGCCTAGCTGCCCATTTCAGGCACAATGCATTCCGTTGGTCCGGTGTTTTTTAGCCAGAAGCGCTATGTCTTCTGGTTCTTGTAGTTGTGCTTTCTTTCCATTAAGGTGGCGAGTTCTTTTAAAAGTAGAGGTTCCCTTGGGCAGAGGAAGGGTTCATCCCTCCACACCGTTGTCACACAAGCTTTCACTGCGCACAAAGGCGTTAAAAAAAACCACAATTATTTCCATGGGAAACAACCTTACTGGACCTAGCACGGGTTGCTACGAGGGTTGGAATAAAATGTGGAAAACTCCCCCTTGTGCCATCGACGTGTTTGCTTTTGTGTGCGGCGCCTGAGTGATGAGAGAGGCCTTCGCTGCACGTTAGGCTTCTGCTGGACTAAATGTGTATTTAAAGGGCTGGCTGGAGCGGAGAAACCATGGGAATGGGGGGGTGGCCTTCGGCGGCCACTAGAGAACAGCCCACCAACTCGGACCGGAAGCACGCGCAGGATGTCCCACAGAAAGTCTGATGCTGCAGCTGATCTCTGGGCTGGACTTTCAGTGTGCAAGATTTTCTTTCACAGATACACGCCTGACGCTTGATATTGTTGACTCTTGCTTCATACGCCGTGATATGATTCACATATCATTTTTCAAAGGGGTTTTGCCAAGCAAAGCTTTTCCTTCGGAACAAGTACGGCAGAGGTCATAGTGTCATGAGGGGGCGGCTGCATTATCTACAATCCTTGCAGGCTTTTTCAATGATCAGCAAATAGTGAAAATAAAGAACACTTCCTGCCCCCTTTCCTAAACAAACAAGCGCGCGCCTCGAGCAAGTAGGGGGTGGGGGGGGGGAGTGCGGCCGAGAGCAGGCAGCGTTTCCCTTGCGGGAGCGAGTGCGATAATTGCTACCATATGGCGCCGCTCACTCCCGCAGGGGAATCGCAAGACGTGCTCGCGTTGCCATTGGAAGCAATGCAACGCGTGCACGTTTTTGCCCGCAAAGCTGTGTCGATGACTAAAGGTCTCTTTCCTACGCAGCGCATGCGCGCTGCGTAGGCGAGACCTAAAAATGACTTGCTAGCGAAGCAGTGCCAAGAAAAACGTAGGCGTGACCTCCTGTGCTTTCACTTGTGGAATGTGATGACAGTTGAAGCCCATCGTCATTTACAGAGTTCTCCCAGGAGCCCTCTTGGTGCGCTCTAGGTTTCAACTGTTTTGCATTATTTTCTTTCTTTCTCTCTTTCATTTTAATGCCCTCAAGCGATCCGTGGAAGATGCCTACAGGAGGCAAGTTACACATACCATATGCACAGTAGCTAAGTTATGAGGAACTTTTCGAAGTAATAACTTTACAGAAAATCTGTTGAATTCTAGAACTCATATTCAATAGAGTCTGCACACAGGAGAGCCCTGTTTCTCCAATATGTTAAAACAAGTATTCACCATTGAAGACATCAGCATTACAGTATCATAACATTGCTATATAAATCTTCACGAATAGCAGACCCCATTAAAAATTCTAGTCTTCTACTGAGCAAGTTTCCCTGATGCAATCTGGATGTTAAAGTTACCAAAGCAAATGGTGTAAAGTATTCCGTCCCTTTCAATTGCTTGCATCATCTTATAGTAATATTTGCTTTGCCTTTGTGTCTTGCTTTCCAGCTAATGCACATTCCAGTAAGTCCTGGCTACATTGAAACAAAGTAATTTCCCATAATTACTTGAATATGAATTTGAGGTAATTTAATAACAAGCATTTGCAATGCAATAGGTCTCGCATTTACGCGACTTTAAGCTATTGGGATTGCAATAAAAATGCCTTTTATTTATGTTTTAAAAACGAAAACAAAAATACAAGGCATTATTATATGCTATGTCAATAGCTCAAACTTGTGTAAATGCGAGACATTTTGCATTGCAAATGCTTGTTTCTTTGTTCATCAGGCTGGCACTAACCCCAAGTTGCGGTTACTTGCTTTGTCCATTTCTGGTTGGATGCTGGTATTGGATATTGCCTCTGTATTTACTACCTGAGGTCTTCTGCCAATGTGGAGGCCACCCTGCTTTCCTTGAGTTGTCTGATCCTCTTGGGCCTGGGTAATTGTGTGCTGGGTCCGCTTGAGGGAGTCTAGCATCTCTGTACTTTTTAAAAATGTTTGCTTTCTCTGACCTATTGTAAAGCCTGTGCATATGTGATTTTTGCAGTTGTAGGCTCTGTGCACTCACCGACCTGTTGGGCCATATCTCACACACTATGTTAGAAAGATTGGATATGTGGTCTTAGTCAAGATATCTATAATAGTTGGTAGACTTTTTGCAGCTGACGGTTCCTTTCGGACTTTTTTTCTGCCTTTTTTCATTTGCTGGTTCTTCATTGATTTCTGATGTTTCTTTAAGTGTTTTTTTGCTCTCTGTGACAGTGGTACAATTTTCTGCTGCTTTTCCCTTCTTCATTGTCACAGCCGCTCATTTTTTCCCTGAGTTGTTCATTGGTGTTCTTTGTTAAGGGGTTGTCTAATATGGAGTGTGCATTCTGATCTACTGCCTCCTCGGCCTCTGTGTGAATATCCTATTGTCTTTTTCTGCCGTCGCAGCCTGTGCACCAGGCTTGTTATTTCCACCTTCTGCTTCCCCAATACTGTGTGTACTTGGACAATTATCCTTTTTCAGGTCAGCGACCAGTGTAGAGAGGATAGTGGGTAACATAGACCATTTTTCTACTATCTCTGTGCAGAGGCACTCTTTTATGGTCACCTTTTTGTCAATCTCATTAATTTTCTTGGCCATTTCGGCCATACTGCGGGCAGTTACTTGTAAAGTTTCCATCTGGACTTCAAGTTTATGGAACTGTTATGTCAAAGTGTTCATGGCTGCCATCAGAGAGGTGTCGATTGACCTTAGTAGCTTGTCCTGCATTGGGGAAGGGTCCAACAATGAGTAACTAGAGTTCTTTTGTAAGGGCTCTAATAGTTCTTGGTGAGTTGAGGTTTCCTTTACTAATTTGGTGCCTATGAAGGATTCAAGGTTTTGAGGCATGCCTCTCAAGACTGACCGTTCAAGTTGACTAGCCTCGACAGGCGGCCTGCCCTCCCCTACCTCATGTCCTCTCACATTATGGACATGGGCGATGGTTGTCTCGCTACATTGGTCTTGATTGTAGGGAGAATAGGGCCCATGCCTATGTACTCCTTCATTTTCCATATATTCTAAGTTTTATGATGCAGTAGATCGAGTAAAGTTTATGATAGTTCTGTCATTGAACTGGCCAAGGGTGAAGTGAAAACTAACGGCGGCAGACAGCAGCTCGCACCCCCGGGCATTTTGAGCAAGGCAGCCTCAGGCTGTGATGCACACACATGGTCGCAGCCCTCCGGCAGCCTCGAACCTGCAACCATACCCAGGGCAGAACTTCAGCTACAGTAACACGACCGGCACTGCAGGCAGCTGATTGCGTGCTGCAGCTAAAAAGCAAATTGTAGAGTTATTAACACACTTGGTTGACTGCAGCACTCACTGTCTCACTTACTTGCAAGGCCGTGAGCCACAGTAATGGGTTTACCGTGGCGGGAGGCAGGCCGGGCTGCCCACCTCCTCAGAGTCAAGCCCTGGCTGCTGCAACGTCACTCCCTCAGCAATTCGCGACGGGTGACAGTCATCATTTTAAATGTACTGCAGCCATGTGACGGTGCGTGCAGTGCTGTTAGGATTTTCCACAACTGCTTAACCAGCCTCCCACAAACTGCAGCACCCGGAGGCAGCACTAGCTTGACATGACGTCCGGTCCTCGCAGTGCCTATAGTCTCTGACAGACTGCAAGTATCACACAAAGACAGATTTGGCTGATATCTTGGTAGTAGCCATTGGATACTAATTCGACGTGATGTCGGATCTCCTTCTATATTGATACATCGTAGCAGCCAGCTGCTTCTAGCTCAGCCTCCCAAGCCTGCGGGAGCAGCGCACGCTCTCCCTGGCTCGCTGCAAGCCACTCCAGCTTTAGTTTATCATAGTAGGCAGCGCTAACGGCTTGACAGCTGAGGCACTATGCCTTTAATACGTGACCGTGCATTTCAGTGCGGAGATGCGGGGCGCCACACTGAAATCTAACGCTTGATGCGTGGTACTTGGCACGACTACAGCCCCGATAATAACATTCAATTCACACTTGATCCCTGGTAAGTGTAAATTACCTATCTACTGTGCAGTCGAATAATAAATATACAATTCATGGTGTCGCTTGTCAAGAAAAATCAGCGTTTGGGAATCTGCCAACTAGTTTGGATTTATGAAGTAACTTTGGCCCCTAATTTACAAATATGAAAATCTGAGAGCCTGGTCAGCGGCTTACAGTAACTGAAACTTAATAAGAATGGGAGGGTGGTTTGTCTCCAATTTTGCATATAAAGGTTTTCAATACCTGGATAAGTGAAAACATGAGCTAAGTGACTTTATTGGAAACCACAGTAATCCTTGGACGTGGTGGAAGTCACAGCTTCCCACGAATGCTTGCATGCACAAACATTTACTCGAAATTAAATTCAGAAATGTAGTGTATATTTCTGCTGCCATAAGTGTATCACACCAGAACTAAATAACTGTTATCTTTTGTTTCTCCACGTGGAAAGTATTGTTCGTCATTGAGAAACTCCTCCCCCTGTGTCCCACCTATTTGGCGGGGTCTGCCCCCTTTACCCCTCTGAGATCCAGTTTACTCCAGCCCTTGTGTGGGGTAAATTTGCGGCCGTTTCCGGGTTGGAAATGCCTGTAGGGGCGTTGGAATGTGTTTTCACCACCCTTTGCGGGGGGGTCCTTGGCCTGTAACCCCCACAATCTGACCCTGTGATATTTACTGGTTAAGCAGTACTGTTATTGTTTTAAGTGGGAGTAAATGCCTTTATAGTTACAAAATCACATTTTATAAATCATCACTGTAATATTGCTCATAAAAATAAACGTGTTTGTACACGTAAATTGTGCCCAATACTTGGTTCTGTGTTTGTCATTGTGAGGTATCTTATGGCTCCTTGGCCAGCCTACAGTCGGTAAACTGACCAATCAGCGTTACCAACCCACCATGCTCTTATTCGGAATACCGTTAACTGTGCTAATCAATAACTGGGTCAATAGGTTCCTTATCAGATGGCAGCCAGATGGTGCTGTTGTAATCTGCCCGCAGTGGCCGGCCCTGTTAATCCGAGCTCTCCGCCTGGTTGGGGCCTCCGCACCTGTTCCCAGATGCCCGGGTCATCCGCCCGGGAAACAGGACGGCCAGATGGGTACTTAGATAATCGAACAGGGAGCTTTAGGGCGACGAGCTCTGAGGCCCAAGAACTCCCAATCACAGATACTTCAGTAGGAAATGGTGGCCCGGGGCTTGAATATTTCATTGACAAGTAATGTGCTTTCTTCTCGAATTTTACTGATTACATGCATTGTTAGTAAAAGGCACTGGATACCCAGGCCTGCAGGCTTTGTTCCGTCTTTTCTATATAAACGTCGGTCATGTCTGTGTGTGGTTATTATTATTTATCGTTGTAAATACTATTTTTTTTAACTCTCCTGCTGTGTTAATGCTACACATTGTTTGACCAGAAAGGGGAAATAGAAAAGCGTGTTGGTGGCAGATGTGTTTTACAATAACTTACATGGCTAAAATACACAGGAAGAATGATATTTTTTATATTTATTCATTATTACTTTAGAGTTCCCTGGTGGGGCGTCGTTTCTATGCACCAATGAAGTCGTTATCGGATACAGAAGACGCCGCAGGTCATGTTACACATGCTTCCACTGATGCACCCCCCCCCCCCCCCCCCCCAAAAAAAATAACCAATAAAATACGCATCACATTTGGCTTAGTTGCGTAGAAAATAGAATGATATTGCATCATAGTATGAAGAAGAAACGGATTGCGAGGTAATTGATAACAAGCATTTACAATGCAATGGTCTCGGCATTGGTAAAGTTAGAGCTATTGGCATTGCTCATGACATTATTTTTGTTTATGTTTTTTTTTTTAAAACATGTAAAGAAACGGCATTGTCATGAGCAATGCCAATAGCTCTAACTTTACCAATGCCGAGACCATTGCATTGTAAATGCTTGTTCTTCTGAGTACCGGAACTTCTCCAGGCCTGAGGAGTGTGCCCGTACTCACCCGGGCCTGTCAGGTTTTGGGCACAACGGTCACGTGAGCGTGCACACGCGGCCAGCGAGCAGGGACTGCTTCAAATGTGGTGTGGCGTCACCCTCCACCCTGCAGGGTGGCAGATACAAATGGAATTACCTGTAAAGCATTAGTCATTGTATATTTTCCCTGATAGAGCCAGCTTTGCTTTTGCTCTGAAGACCCTAAATAATTCTTAATCCATTTTTTGAAATAAGTTTTCTTTAATTTATTTTTAGCGTGGGTGATGTATTGGAGTCTGTTGCAGACATGGCACAAAAGTGTTTGTTTTTCAACCCCATGTGACAGCCATAAAACCAGTTTCTTTTAGACCAAAACAGGACCTCACATATCAGCAATCGCAGGAGGTCTCACAGATTATAAACAAATGTAAGGTAACCGCTGTTACCTTGTATTTTTAAATGGAAATGGCCGCTGAGTATCGGAAAATGGCAATGACATTTGCAACCAGTTCCAATGGCCACAAAGAGTGCTGCGTGGGAATAACTTTGTCGGGTTACAGTTTGTGGGAGGGGACTGCTAGCACAGCCTGGGTGGCTCCAGGCGTTACGATGCATGTTTCTGTGCACACCCACATGTTATTGGCGGTGGGATGCACCGCACCCTTCGACGTGAGGGCTCTGCGATCCAGCGCAGGAACATGGAAATGCACAATACGCAGGTTCCAGTGGCTCATTTTGAACACTGGTTTGCCTATTCTACGGTCGCTATGGATAAGATATGCTGCAGTATCAGAGCGCCACGCTTACAAGGCCCCGATTATACAGACCAACCAAGCGCAGCCTTCGCAGCCGAGACCTAAAAACACAATGTTCAACTCGTTTCAATTGAAGGCCTTTCAAACTTTATTACTTTTGCGAAAACGTCATTGAATTTTTAGCCATTTGTAAATAAAGTCTGTCCAGTGCCAAGCAGTGGTGCAGTACGGTGGTAGGGGTGTATCCGCTGCAGCGAGCTGTGTGCAGGCTGCATACTGCAGGTGCCCGAGTTATCTAATCCAGCGAGATTGAGGGAATGCACCTCAACTTTTTGTTTGTGCGCGACAGACAAAGTAGACCAGACAAGCCTCAAAGGTTCGCCAGGAGAATAATAGCAGGGGTAGCCGCCCGATGCATGTATGTGACTACGTGTGTATCTGGGGTGCGAGGGCACTCAAAGCCCGGGGCCCGTGATAAACAGCCATGAGGAGGCCGTCCCTGTCCGCGACCTTGCCTTGGTCACAGTAATCAGGCGGTTAGAACAGCGAGGTGTGTCCATCATGACGTGTTGTACCTTCAGAGGCGCAACTAGAGCCACATTTCGGGGGGGGGGGGGCTGAGCAAAAATTTCGGGGGGGGCTGAACTTTAAGCAATAGGCAGAGTGGAGCTGCAGGGGCTCTTAGGAGGGGTGAAACAACAGCGAGGCCTCATTAACATGCAAATGGTCTTTTAAAGACCTGTGAAGTGCTCGGGTGCGGCTGCTTTTTTGCCCGGGAAGGTGTCTCGTCCCGGGCTGCCACACACGACGGGGGGGGCTGAAGCCCTTTGAGTCCAATGGGTGTTGCGCGCCTGTGTACCTTGAACCATACTGGGCATTTGGGGGAGAGGGGGGTCTTTGGAGACTGGACTATACCACCAGAATTTCACAGTGGAGGGGGTGGGGGGGAGCGGGCATTTGTTGCCAGCACGCTATATATTTTCCGTATTTCTTTGTAATCTACAGTTAGTTTGATGCACACAAAGATAGTAAATTGTCCCGAATAACATTTCGTTTAGTAGTAGAGGCTGAAAGCCAGTGCCCTACACTTCGCCCAGGGGTTGAAGAGGGGGCAGCGTTATGTTCACCATTGTTGCTGCTTGTGTAATTCAGGATCAGCCTATATATTCTGCTGCAGCAGATTTCGGGACGCACTCGTTGAACCAGGGCAAACCTGAAGGTTAAAAAAATGAAAAGTAACATGGCTGTTCGCTGTTTGCACCTTCATTTAACCGCGGGAAAGAATTAGTGCAGTTCGGGGACAAACTTTGAAGAAAGCGTTGTGCTTGTGAAAGAGAGGGCTCTACTGCTGCCATGCCCTCCGAGAATGGCCCCGACATGCACTGGGGAAAATTCCGCAACCATGGTGCAAATGAATTTATGCTGTTTTTTTTTTTTTTTTTTTGCACCAGTGCACATCGTGTTTTGTAATCTGCCCCAGGCTGCCACTTGCCTTCAATAATCTGCCACGTTTGTTCCGTCATCTGCCCGGGCAGCCCCCCCCTGCTCTGTAATCTGCCCCGGTGTGCCCTGTCCGCCCCTAGGCCCCTTTGTGAACGAAGCCTGCCCGA
Source organism: Triturus cristatus (assembly GCF_964204655.1). Taxonomy (NCBI): domain Eukaryota; kingdom Metazoa; phylum Chordata; class Amphibia; order Caudata; family Salamandridae; genus Triturus; species Triturus cristatus. The sequence goes on from NC_140595.1 coordinate 427,913,721, forward strand.
ATGAAGAGAGCAGCTAATGTCTGCCCTGGGCTTGCACCATTTCTCTTCATGAAGAGGGGTGTTTGTGGTTGTATCGGTAGTGTAAGGTTAGACATTCAAATTCTTTTTTCGTTGTCTGGTCTCGTAGTGTTTTTTTTCCAACCATGAACTGAGGTCTTTTTAACCCATGTCATGGAAAGTACTCAAGTTGCATTTTCCTGTTTCGAGCGAGCATTTCCCTTCTGGGTTACAGAAACCACTTCCTGCCCTGCACCGGTGGAACATTGTACCCTCGCCGGAGACACGTGCTCCTCTGTGAAAGGGATTCCAGCGGAGCTGAAGATCTGAGATGACGATATCGTTGATGACGAAGGAGATCAGGTGAGGGAGCAACGCCGGGACACCACCGCCTTTCTCCGAGGCACAGCAGAAAATGCCTCGGAGAAACGCCACGTCCTTTTCGGATTTGGGGGCGTGTTTTGCTGTTGTCTCCTCCCTGAGACTTCTCGCAAAAAACACGCCCCCCGATCCGAAAAGGACGGGGCTTCAACGGAGTGACTGGACCTCTTCTCCAGTGGCTGGCCAGCATTTAAGAGGCCAGCCAATGGAGAACAGGAGAGAAGAGGGGCGGGTGCAAGCCCCTCTTCTCAAAGTCATTAAATCTCGGAGCGAGACTGCGCAAGCGCAGCCTTCGCAGCCGAGACCTAAAAACGTGACGCTCTGTAGTGTCCTGCAGGACACGTTCTAGTGTTCGAACTCCCAGCCACTCCCTCGAAGGCTGGGCACATTTGCACACCCATCCATCACGGGTGTCACGCGTGACGTTGCCCCGCCAATAAAAGGGCCCGGGTGCACGTACTTGAGGTCAGTTACTGCACCACAATTCCTAGTATCTGTGTCTATCATTTCTGGTCAGGCGGGCCTGAGGCCCGACACCACAGCATCTATTCCTTTCAAATCATGTTACCAGTGTAATAACGTTTTTGAGGAAGAATTCCTGACCCACAGCTAACGTTCCTTAAAGAAAACTGGCTTTCCATTACTTTTGTATCGTACCGGAAAAAAAAAATGATTTTCTTTCCAAAGAAAGTCCCATCAATCATATTTGAAAATGTAAGAACATTTATTTGATCCGTTTTCTTTTTTTAAAATTTTTTTGCTTTACAAATATTATAAATACTGTAAAGAGACTTTGACCTTTATTAACTGGGGCAAATCTTCACGTCCTACCACATTCGATTTGTTTAGTTCTCTATTTCACAAGGAATAATGATGGAGAAAAAAGGATTTACTCACTTTTTGTTGCTCTACTTGAAAACTTTGCATTGTATCAGGCGTTTTCAACAATGTAGAATTGGGTCTGGTAAATACAATAAGGACTATAATTTTCCTAACTATGAAGTTGGCCTGCATTTAAATTGCTGTTACATTTTAAAAAACAAAATGAATCCTGGAAGACCTATTTTTAAATGTGGAAGGGGTGTAGATATAGGTGACAATTGGTTGGCAGCTGGGGGAGCTGAAAGGAAGATGGGAAAGGAGAGAAAAAAAATTTACATTATAAAAAAAATAGGAAATGCAAGTATAATACATTTTTAAAAAGCCAGAAAGAGAAAACTGGGCAAAAAAAAATTAGACAGTGGTTCTACACCCCCTATCGGTAAATTGTGTATAAAAGTGTGATCCAACATCTAAAACACTATTTTCGAGTTCTATTTGATCAAAGGTTCGCATGGTACTCGAAGAGCTGCTGTGCTATTGGGGCTGGTGTCTGCATGACAGCCAGACCCCACAGTGAGAGGACATCACCTGAAGTCTGTGCTTTCTGCTGGAGGAGCCAAGGGTCTGCCAGACGTTTCTAGAAGCCTGCCTGTCTGCTGAGACGGGGAAGTAGTGTGCCTGGTCTTGCAGAAGGAGAATCAGTCTAGGAGGAGAAGCCTAGCATAATCCCAGCTTGATGAGCAGCCAAGAAAACCTGATTTGCCCAGGATGCGAAGCCAGGTGTGATCTGTATGCTGAAGGGGTCTGCAATTCATGCTGCACCATTTTCCTTGTCAGCTGCATAAGACTGTGCAAAACAAGTATTCCATTTTGGCCAGCATTTTGTTGCAGGCTTATGTAACTGCTGCTGCTGATGTTACCTGTCTTTTCAAAAGTGGGAAACCCTGATTGGCCTTAAGGCCCCGACTTTCAGAAGGATACAGCCAAGAGGGATTTGGCCTGGAGGCAACAGCTTCCACAACAGAACACCTTTCTGCAGCTCGCCTAGAGGGTCGTCACTGAAGATGAGTGCAGCTGCTCAGATCTGCCTCAACAACCACCCTTGTGAACGCCGTCCTAAGGAAGGCTGTCCCTACGGCCCCTGCAGTAGACAGGAGCTGCTGTGAGGGCGGGGGCCCAGGCTGCAACCGATGCACAGATAGAAATTTTGTACTATGAGGAGGTAAAATTCAGGCCTTAAGTTTACACTGGGAAAAAGAGACTAAACACACTCCGATGAATCTACCTTGCATGCTATGACTTTATGCTCAAGGGTAAAAGAGGCAATGAACTGAGCTGCACATTTGACCTGTGAGTATTTGAGCCATCGGCACCTGTGTCTAATCTTACCTAAATCTGTAATATGTTGGGAACTGTAGATATGAGATCTTGATCCCAGTGGAAGGAAGACGCATACCTGAAAGGGTGAGGATAGTGCCTCACTTAGTTTGCAACCCTGCATGTCATGTAATTTACATTTACTTATGTTGTGTTTATTTGGGCTGTGTAATTGTATTTATGTAATGCTAACTTCCCCTGCCGAAGCACTTTTCAGTGAGTAGCACATGTCTCCGGAACCCAAAGTGGAGTTGTATATGGAATCTTAGTTGTTAATTCGAGCAGTGGACATGTGAGGCGTTCCGTAGGATTGAATAGGATTAAGGAGGGATAGAGGAAGGAAGAGTCTAAAAAGTGTTATTTGGAAGATCATAGTAGTAAAAAGGTTTGGGATGAGTCAAAGGAGGGGAGATTTTAGAAAGGGTTTTTAGGGCCATCATAATAGTAAAATGAGATTCCGAAATGAGTCAACGGAAGGATAGAAGAGGGAAGAGTCTAGAAAGTGTTAATTTGGAGACAATAGTAGTAAAATGAGGTTTGGGATGAGTCAAAGGAGAGCTAGAGGAGGGAAGAGACTGGAAAGGGTTATTAGGGAGATCATAGTGATACAATTAGGTTTTTCAATAGTTAGAGTGGACGTAGAGGATATAATGACAGAGGTATTGGATGAGACATGGAGAAGTGAATTGGAGAGAGTTGAAGGGTTGTTTCATTTATTTATTTTTGCCTACAGTAGGAATGGAGTAAATTATATGTAGATACATAACTGCATAGAAAGGTATACATGTATATGTAAAATAATAAAGAGATATAAAATTGTTACATAAAGTCCCATATATGCATGCATTGATACATTGTGAGAAACCATGACTTTCAAGTGTGGCTGTGCATAAAGCTATTTTTTATGTATTTTTTAAATGTTTTTCTTCTATATTTCTTTTATATATTCCCAATATTTCAATAGTGAAGCACTTATAGATTCAATTATTAGGCTCATTTTAACATATTGTGATAGATATAATAAAAACAAAAAAGAGACCGATAAGCATATAAAATCAAATAATTTATATGTTAACTATGCAGTGACCTATATACATGTTATGGTTAAAATATATATATTATTTTATGCTTAAGTAATCTATACATTTGTTAAGCTGATCTATAAGAATATCTATATATTTTTAAACCATAAGTAGCATATATATTTGTACAAAGAAATGACATATTTAACTGTGTGCATGTGCATATGTGTATGTATATATGTGTATGTATATATGTGTGTGTGAATATATATATATATATATATATATATATATATATATATATATATATATATATATATATATATATATATATAATCTACTGGCGGTCGCCAGTAGATAGTTATAGTTAGGACCGTGTTTCCATAGGAAATCTGAAAATTCTATTTTGAATAACTTTGGCACCGGTTGACGAATCCTCGCGAAATTTTCAAAACTAATGGGGCGCTACGCTCCGCTCCTACCCTGAAAGTCTCGGGGTGATTCGTCAAGCGGGGGCTGAGAAAAAAGGGGGGTCCCAAAACGCGTTTTCCCCATGCATTTTTCCATAGGACCTTTAGACACAGCTACAGCCCGAACGGCTGAACAGAATTACTTGTAATTTGACAGAGAGGTAGTCCGCAGGTCAAGGATGTGCCTTTTGTAGGTCTGGTGTAAATCTGTTCAGTAGTTCCTGAGAAAATAGCATTTAAATCAATATATATATCTGTAAGCGCGCTCCGTGCGCTTACCGTGCGCTTACGGTAAGCTTACCGTGCCGTGCGCGAGCGCGATTCTGATTGGTTGTTAGATCAAAGTAAACATTCGAATCGGTCGAAACCAGGAAGTATCGGCCGCCATTTTCTGTCTCTCGCACTGAAAAAAAAAGGTTGATAACATGAAAAGGGGGCAACGAAGAGAGTTGCAGACCCCCTAGCGTTCGTCAGGGGGTTCACGAAGGACCAAAAAGTATGAAAAATAAATTTAATAATTTTTAAAAAAAAATCGCGGGGTGCGCGTACGGTAAGCTTACCGTACGCGTACGGTAAAAAAAAAAAAAAAAAAAAAAAGAATTAATAATCACATTTAATATATAAATCTAAGGACCCCCAAGAGAGAAAAAAACAATTGATATTTTGTAAAAAATTGCGAGGCGTGCACGGTACGAAATGCGCAACGTGGGCGCTCGGTGCGCGAAGCGCACCGTGCGCGCAAAAATTAAAAATAAATACATAACTTAGCAATTAAAAAACCGGACAAATTCACTGAAAAAACCATAGGTTTCACACACGTTATAGTTAGGAATTAGCATTTAAAAAACCTTGCAAATTCACTGAAAAAACCATAGGTTTCACACATGTTATAGTTAGCTGTACATTTCACTCGTAAAAAACCAATGAAATTCCACGTTATAGTTAGATCAGGTACCTATAACTTGCGCGACCGCAATCCACAATGTGTCATTTGAGATGTCATCATTGATGTGATGAGTGATGTCACTGACCATGTCATGAGTGATGTAATATGTGACGTCATCAGCAGTGGATTGCGGTCGCGCAAGTTATAGTTACCTGATCTAACTATAACGTGGAATTTCATTGGTTTTTTACGAGTGAAATGTACAGCTAACTATAACATGTGTGAAACCTATGGTTTTTTCAGTGAATATATATATATATATATATATATATATATATATATATTAAAATCATAAGTGTTTACATAGACAGGCATATGCCGTACATTTGTGTTTTGAGCATGGTGATCATGTAGGAAAGAGCCAACTCTTGAGTAGACTTTTGAAAATAAGACAGTTATCCCTGGATCATATGTTTGTGAGTAGTGAACTCCATAGTTTGGCTGCTTGAACAGAGAAAGATCTACCACTCTTGTGTTTTTTTCTTGTATGCTGGGGATTTGAGGTGAGATGCCAATGTGTAACAGAGGTTCTTTTGTTGTATGTATTTGGTGATTTTGTTACTTATGAAAAGTGTTTGTGTGATTAAAGTACGTTCTATTTACCTAAAATATAAACACAGCTCTTTCCCCTCACGCTACCTCCCTAAAAATCCTGTTGCTGTTCACTCTCGCTACCCTGAGAGTCAAGTGTAGAAAGAGTTGCACGTGGCCTAGTTTACAAAGCGATAGTGCAACGGACTTCAGGACACCACTGGCAAATAACCTCAACCATGGCGTTTGGGGCCCAGTGGCCCCGGACAGCCATGGAACAGTCAGGCAACTTGATTCCACAAACAATTTAATGGAGGATGATGGTATAGGTGTGAATGTTTATTAGTGAAGTTATGTTGCATTGTGTTAAAACCATGTATAAAGTACATGGCTGTCTACAACAGGGTTTCCCAGCACTAAATAATAACATGAATACTTAGGTGCGCCAAAACGCACAGGAAAACATAAAAAATCCAGGTTTTAAACTCTTTCTGAAATAATTCGCTAGAAGGGCTTAAACGCAAATGTAGGCGAAGGCTGTTCCATAGTTTAGGGGCCAACAACCGAAAAGAGAAGACTCCCTGTCTAATTAGATTGATCCTAGGATATTGATGCCAGCCTGAGATTGGAAGAGCTTAGGTTTCTAGAAGGATAATATTGCTGTGTAAGGTGCTGTAGATAGCAGGGACCTGACTTGGCCATGGCTTAATATGTCAGGCAGAGGGCTTTGAAATGTGTGCAGTTCTATATGGGTAGCCTATGCAGATCTCTGAGCTGGGATGAGGCTGAGTTTAATCAAGGAATGTAGCCCCAAAGTGTAGCAGTCACATTCTGAATTCTTTGGAATCTCTTCAACAAGGTTTTTGTAGTTCCCAAATATGGCACAATGCGGTAGTCTAGGCAAGAAGTTACTAAGCACACTAAGTGATAGGAATATTGCTTGCAATAAATATAATCACTCGGAACAGTATTCCATCCCATCGTTCTTTTGCTCATCTTGCCATCTCAGTTTTGACCCAGCCGTATTGAATAATAAGTCTTGACCCTCCTCCAATAGAAATAGTCCAGCACGAACTGCCAGGCAGGGTCCTCCCTGAACTGGAACACAAGCAATCCAAGGCAGTTGTTGCCCAGATTGGGACTTTTCAGGTGGATGTAGGTTGTTTCCAGTGGCCCAGTGAACATGCGACCCATGTTTTGGTATACCCATTGCCAATAAGGGTGTTACATTAAACAGGCAAAAAGTGATGGGAGGAATATAACTTAGCAGTATATACAAGATATATTAAAATAACACAAGTAGATGTTTACATAGACAGGCATATGCCGTACATTTGTGTTTTGAGCATGGTGATCATGTAGGAAAGAGCCAACTCTTGAGTAGACTTTTGAAAATAAGACAGTTATCCCTGGATCATATGTTTGTGAGTAGTGAACTCCATAGTTTGGCTGCTTGAACAGAGAAAGATCTACCACTCGTGTGTTTTTTCTTGTATGCTGGGGATTTGAGGTGAGATGCCAATGTGTAACAGAGGTTCTTTTGTTGTATGTATTTGGTGATTTTGTTCCTTATGAAAAGTGGTTGTGTGATTAAAGTACGTTCTATTTACCTAAAAGATAAACACTGAACATTGTTAATTTACCTGTTGTTTGACTGTTGAGTTATCAGCTCTTTCCCCTCACGCTACCTCCCTGAAAATCCTGTTGCTGTTCACTCTCGCTACCCTGAGAGTCAAGTGTAGAAAGAGTTGCACGTGGCCTAGTTTACAAAGCGATAGTGCAACGGACTTCAGGACACCACTGGCAAATAACCTCAACCATGGCGTTTGGGGCCCAGTGGCCCCGGACAGCCATGGAACAGAGTCAGGCAACTTGATTCCACAAACAATTTCATGGAGGATGATGGTATAGGTGTGAATGTTTATTAGTGAAGTTATGTTTGGGACTTTTCAGGTGGATGTAGGTTGTTTCCAGTGGCCCAGTGAACATGCGACCCATGTTTTGGCATACCCATTGCCAATAAGGGTGTTACATTAAACAGGCAAAAAGTGATGGGAGGAATATAACTTAGCAGTATATACAAGATATATTAAAATAACACAAGTAGAAAACATGCCGCTGTCCAAACACTGTGGGCATATGCTTGCAGTAATGAAACTAAACATAGCAGCAGGTGGCCATCTTGCTGAGGTATTGTTAATAGTCTATTGTTTTAAAGTTCATGCATGGCTGTCACATTTAGAACCAGCGTATTAGCGATCTTGAAATGTTAAAACAACAATGCACTATGGACACAACATTCCATATTGGTTTCATAATTTAGAAGAAGTGGTAGTGGGGGGATGCGGTGCACTCCTGGTGAAGAGCGTCATGCGAGTGACCCATTAGCACTACCTGGAGAACCGTAATATCCTCTTAAACATTAAAATGAAAAGAGAAGCAAAGAAAAGAAAGGGTAACTATAAAAGAGATCATTGAAAACTATAGCACTGGCCAACCAGCCCATACACTGAAGCGCGCTCATTTTCAGTGGATGTACGCGTAATCAGAAAATGCTGTAATTCCCAGCGCAACAGAATCAATAACTGATACGGACTTAACCATTACCCCATGCAGTATGTTGTCATGAGTGGAAGTTAAGTGAAAGTGACACTCGGACAGACCTATAGCAGAACAGAGCTGACACAAAGGCCCTCTACGTAGCTATAGGGATATACATTGATATATAAGGATGGATGTATTGTTTAATGATTCTGGCAGATAGCAAAGAAGAGATTCTAGCAATAATTATTACAGTGCAGATCTTCTAGGGGTTGTCAGAGGTTGGAACCAACACTGAAATCCTTCCCTACAACCGTAGTCTGTGTCTTTTCCTGTTACAAAATCCCTAACTATAAATGCCTGTTGACATTAACATATGATTTTCACAGTCTATATGTCAGGCCTACTGTATTTATCATAACCTTTGGGAATTAACAGATTAGACCCATGGCATTAGAAAGATTTGTTCCTAATGATTCAGTTAATCCTCTAACAAACCAGAATTGTGAAGGGAATAGCCTTCAAAATGGGTCAGAGTGCTGAGTTATATTTAACACAAAAAACCCTCGATTTGGCTCGTTTGCCTCACCCTCCACTTTAAGCCATGTAGATTCTTCATCCCGGAAGCACCAGAGTGGGCTTCCGCTATTTTCCACGCCTTACTGCTTCCAGGTGGGTGTGAATCCAAAGTAGAACCATTGGAAGTGGTCTTGCAGGGGCAATTCTTACAGCTGCACCGCCTCTTGCCGCAGGTCAGAATCTGGTATCCTTGCACTAGGTGTCGTCTGTGTTGTCTTTGTAGTTGCTGTGAAGCTGGAGAATGACCTTTAACCCCACGCTATCGTCTGCTGACTTTCATTTTTATTTAAATGTGTTTAATTGCACAACCGATTCCATATCAGATTATTTTATAATCAACTGGAAATAGTTGTGCGATTGTGGTATAGAAAAGCTATAGCAAAATATAGCGCTGCAGCATTTTAAAGTGTGATAAAGTGAATTTATCATGGAGCTCTAAGCTTATCACCCCTCCTTTTTATCTTGCAGTATTCTGGGTTTCAACAAACAGCAGACAAGTGTTTTGTGTGTGGACATCTCATTATGGAAATGGTAAGACGCCAAACCTTTATTACCGATCATATGGTTGCCGTTTAATGTTTCTCCTGTTTTTCTCTGACACAGCAGCTCTCGAGCTTAAAAGAAGTTCTCAGGGAGATTAAGCTATCAAGTAACTCCCCAATCACAGCCTTACAGACTCAACATAGTTTTCACTCAGTTGATAAAATTGTGCACTTACAAGAAAAATACTTACACTTTTGTATTCGAGTGAAAATAACACCACGACTTGGAGAATGCCACTTAGGCCAAGTTTCAGGTCACACATGCTTTGCAGTGTGTTTAAATTACAGATATTAGAACCTACAACTGAATCTAAAAGGAAAATAAGGGCTTGCCTAACACCTGTGTGAACCGTGGCTGTGTTAACTATGGTTGGAGGCTTACACGTGGACTTGGGTGCAGGAATACTCAAGCAGCATGTTGTGGAGCATTTATTTTTAAAAAAAGTATGCACACAAAATGGCAGGTAATAGAGAACATAAAACATTACTTTATATGCATTTAGTTCACCTGCAACTTTAGGGCCATGTATTTGTGCTTTAGGGACACCAACAGTACATTCTTTATATACAAGTGAGATCTACATTTTATATCTTGAAACATATAGATTCACATGTAGTACTGTATAATGTCATTTAGAGGTTTCTTTCACAATTGTACCTTTTGGTTACATTTAAATGATGGACATCAGCCATAGGTTTGCCTGATGCGAATCACCTTGGATGTCAGATGTGTGAGTGATGGTGCAAAAAAGGAATGGATGCTGAACTTCAGCGCAGCAGTTTGTATGTGAAACAGTTGAAAACATTTATTTCCAGTGTGTGGCCTTTTCTTTTGCCTTTTTGTACCTGTGACAGTTAAAAGTTCCTTTAAAGTGCACCTCAGATGTTTACATTTGTCCCTGCCAATAGTCATACACAGTGTGTAATCTTGGCCTTGTAGATCATGAGGACCTTAAAATGAAAGCGAGTGGCATGCTGGATGTTAAATGATTTTCTGAAACTACCAAACTGCACCAACCTCCTGGCTTCAAAGCCAGCTACGCTGGTATGCCTGAAGGTTGTAGCATTATGCGAGTTAGCAATGACCGAACTCTTTTGGCTCCTGATGGACTCTGTAGAACTGTGACATAAGCGTTGGAGCGTAGTGAAGTGAATACAGGTTTAGAATGTTGAGTTCGCGGTTACACACAAAAGAATAAAGACGTGTAATACTAAGCTTTGTGTGTGGCGTAGTCTTTACCAGGTACCCGGGCTGGGGTACACACTACAACTGACGACGAGATGGGAAATAAATAACCCAAAGATAGACTGTTCTCTCACACAGAGTTTGCTGTGGTCCAGCAAACTGCTTGTGTGTGCCACCTGTGCCTCATTCGAAGTGCTGAATCAACGTTTGGCATATGTGGAGTCAAAGCGCAACTCCAGCCTGTGTAAAGCATTTGAAGTTAATGAACGATCGTTGGCCGATAACTTGCTGGGAAAGCCACAAAGAGAGAGGCTGCGCTACTATGTAACGTAAAGCTATACATCACATGGAGTGATAAAGCTGAAGGCGGATACAACCAGGTTTTGAAAGAGCAGCAAATAGCAACAGCCAATTACAAGATAACACTGCCATCAGAAGCGCTGTGAGCCAAAGATCAACCAGGCAGTTAAAAGAGACGTCTACAAGCAAACCAATTCAAATATATGAAATGATCATCTGCTTACCAGCACTGATTAAAGAGTCATCGTGCCACTGAGCTGGGCAGAGTAGCACCAGAAGAAGTGCTTGGGTTGTTTTTTTATGGAACTGTCCATATCCGAAGCAACACACCATCAAAGCTGCTGGTTGGCGGCTCAGAACTCCTCCAGAGGTGTCCAGAAAAGTGAAAGGCGCTCTGAGACCAAGAGGGAGGTCACAGTTCCATAGATTGGCCAGATGACTCAGAGGCCAGAACAGCACAAGGCCTTAGAGATAGCATGAATGAAGCAGGTTTTAGCGGACAGCAGTCTCTGTCAGCCAATCACACAAATGGTTATAATGCTGCTGCCTACCTGAAGCCACCACCACCATTCAATACCACAAAAAAGCTGAATACTGGCGACAGATGGACTGCTTGGATATTGCCATTTGATGATTTCATTGATGCGCTAGAAGAAACGGATTACAAGAAGATTATCAAATACCTTAAGAATCTAGCTGCTGAAGGTGTAAAAGAAATCATAAATAAAATGTCACGAGTTGACAATTGCATACCGTCAAATCAAAGACACCTTGAATCGCAAGTTCAATCCAATGCCAAAAGTAGATTACAAATGGTACTTTTTTAGTCAAGAACGACAAAGTTGGTGAAACCATCGACAAATTGGTTTAGAGACTGGATACGCTCATCAAACACTGCAAGTTCAATGAATTTAATGATGAGGAAGCTATATGTCTCAGAGTTATTGACAGAGGCCTGTCTGATTCATTCAAGATGACAAATGCTGAGAGAAACTTAGTCTAGAGTGAGTTATCATGGCTGCCAGAGCTGGAAAGCATGCTGATCAACAAGCTACTAACATGGAGGCCAGAGGTGCTCAGAGTGAGTTAGTCATGTACGTAAAAAGTAAGAAAAAGCATTAGACAGAGAGCCTCAGAGAGATGTCTCCACGAAAGCAGAAGTTGTGCTTCAGATGTGGATTTTCCTTTCCACATGAAGCAAATGTCCTGCCATTGAACAGGTCTGCATAGGATGTAAGAAGTGCATCCCAACTCGAAGACAAAATGACAGCCCGAACACTTTGAAAGCGACCCTTGACACACGCCCACAAGACCAAGCAACCACACCAATTGAGGCAAATCGACACCAAATGAAGTTGATTGTCATCTAAATCATTCAGAGTTGTTCAGCATCTACATCGAGTGAGGACGATGGTTGTGCAATGTTGATGTTTATAATGGACAGGCCGCTTGTGAAGAAAATTACAGGTCAAAGAAAAGTAGTCATAAAAAAGCACCAAAGTCATTCAAACATTCTGAAGATTACAGTAAAGGTAAACGGTTGCTCAATACCTTTTTATTATCGACAGTGGTGCATCGATAAACCTAATGTGGAGGAGAAATACAATGAGCGATCTCCCTTCGCACAAATTAAGCCATTGAAAACTAAAGTGTATACATGGGGTGCATCGACACCATTAAAACATTAAGGTACATTTGAAGCAACGATTAAAAACAAGAAAACAAAAGTACAAGTACCCATTCATGTACCTCAAGGTACGGTGTTAAGTGCTTTTTTTGCTCCGTTTTAGCACAGCTCCTGATATGAGACTGATATCAGTGAACTATAACATGAACGCTCACCATGAAATAGTAAGTCAATTTCCTTCATTGTTTCATTGGTTAGGAACACTCTAGACTGTCCATCCTATTACTCCAAGACACAGACCAATAGCATTTCGTTTACAGGATGCTATTGAAAAAGAACTTGACTCCTTGCTCAAACATGATATTATTGAATGCTCCACTGGTCCAATGCCCTGGGTTTCTCCCATAGTTGTAGTGCCCAAAAAGGACAGTGAAGAAGCTGTGCACATCTGCGTTGACATGCATCAAGCAAACAAGGCAATTAAGCGAGAACAACATCCAGGTCCGCACATCCCCTTGATTGTAGTAAAGGATATTATCAGTTGGAACTAGTGGAGAGTTGCAGGTACATTACAACCTTTTCTACACATATTGGTCTGTTCCAATACAAAAGACTTAGGTTTCGGTGTCTCATCAGCTGCAGAGCTGGTTCATGATTTAATTCGACATATCGTATACCCTGTCATGAATAAGTTTAATTATAGTGATGACCTATTGGTTTTTTAGCTACACAGAAGGAGCATGATAAAGCTCTAACTAAAGTGTGTCGTTTAGTGGTGGATGCAGGTTTGACTTTGAATGCTGAGAAATGTGAGTTGCATAAGCCAAAGCTAAAATTCTTTGGCCATATCTTTTCTGATAGGGGCATGACACACGATCCAGCGAAAGTGCAAGTGTTGTCAACTTCCTGTCCCCCACAAGACGTTTCCATGTTACGTTCATTCCTTTGCATGGCCAGCTACTTTTCTAGATATATACAAGACTTTGCCACTGTAATTTCTCCGTTGAGAGACTTGACGAACAAGAATGTTTAATTTAATTTGTAACAGGAATGCGATCAAAGATTCAAGAAGATCAAACAAGCTGTTGAGAACACTACTGAAATGGCATACTTTGATCCAAAAGCTTCATACAGAGGTTGTAGTTGACGCTAGCCCAGTCGTATTAGGCGCATTTCTTGTGCAGCTCAACAGACACCCAAATGCTCGACGACATATTGTGGCATATGCAAGCAGAAGTTTGTCAGAAACTGAATACGCGTATTCACAACCTGAGAAAGAAAGTTAAGCAGTGGTGTGGGCTTGTGAACATTTCCACATATTCTTATATGGAAAGCCTTTCACACTTGTGACGGTTCCTCAAGCGTTGTTGACCATCTTTGGTAATACAAAGGCCACAATGTCGCCTTGCATTGAGCGTTGGGGTCTACGATTACAAGAATACAACTAAACAATTGTGCACCATCCAGGGAAAGATCAAAACCCTGCTGAATACTTCACAAGTGCCTCTCCAGTGCTGTGGTACCTCATTGTGAAATCCAGCACACCAGCTGTCATTTCATTGGAACAAATTGTCACTGGCACGAGTCAAGAAGATTGACATGCTAATACTGAAAGACATTATTGCACTTCAGTTTTAGAACCAGCAAACTCAACCTCTTACCCAGTGACAGTAAATACCAGAAGTTAAAAAATGTCAAAGACGACTTGTCTGTTATGTTTATATGCTTGTATAGCGCACAACTGCCGTAGTGTCTTGGCGCTGAGTGTGTGGACAGGAAATGGTGTACTATGATTAATGGAGGCCTATGCAGATGTGAACAACAAGGTTTTCAAGCTCTTCCTGAAAAGCTGTAAGTTGGGTTGAAGCTTCATAGGTAGTGGCAGTTTGTTCCAGAGCTTTGCTGCACATTGTGATATTGCCTTACCCCCCCCATCTTGCCCGTCAGGTCTTTGTGATCTTAATGAGGACCAGGCTGGCAGATATAAAAGCATGTGGAGGGATGTATGGTGGGAACAGTTTTTTAATATCTTCAGCACCACTACCATATATTGCCTTGTGCACAAGGCTGAGGCACTTGAACTCTACGCGCTGTTTGACCGGAAGCCAGTGGAGTGATTTAATTCCGGGAGAGGTTGACTGTCCTCTGGGAATGCCCAGGAGTAGTCTCGCTGCGGCATTCTGTAGAGACTGTAGTTTTCTCAGCTGGAACTTGTCAATGCCCAGAAAGAGGGCGTTACGATAGTCCAACTTAGATAGAAAAAGTGCTATCATCACTGTCTTTTGCAGTTCAAGAGGGATAAATGGAAAAAAAATTCTGAGTTTTTAATAAGAGAAAGCAGGATGAAGTAAGGCTGTTTACCTGGTTGCCAAAGTTCAGTTTGTCATCGTAGAGGATCCCTAAATTCCCTACCTTATTTACGGGGCTGGGGCATTCACCGGCCTCAGTTGGCCACCAGGACCTGTTCCACAGGGGCTGGCCCGGACCGAATTCCATCACCTCTGTCTTATCTGTATTTATTTTCAGGAAGCTATGGCTCATCCAGGTCATAATCTCCGTGAGACAGACATGTTAACTGGCTGCTGTAGTCTCAGGCTGATTGGTGGTAGAGATGACTGGTTGTGAGTCATCAGCATAAGAGACCAGGACGAAACCATGCTTCCTGATGAGGTTGGACAGTGGGTTGACATAGAGGTTGAACATTGTCGGGGAAAGGGCAGACCCCTGTGGAACACCACTTGGGAGATGAAAACTGTCCGACTTCAGGACATCCCTGAACAGCCTCTGCTCTCTTTTCTCCAAGAAGGAGGCCAGGAGGGCCAAGGCGGTCTCTTCTACCCCCACGTCCCTCAGCCGCTGCAGCAGAACTGTATGGTTCACGGTGTCAAACGCGGCTGATAGGTCCAGGAGCATGAGGACCGCCCTCCCCCCTTTGTCAACCACCCTTCGAATCTCTTCAGTAGCAAGAATTAAGGCGGATTCAGTGGAGTGGCATGAATGGAAACCGTGCTGGGAAGTGTCCAGCAGATTATTTACATCCAAATAGTCAGTCAGCACTCTATTTAATTGTTTTCCAAGACTTTAGCTGAAATTGGTAGGCCGGCAATAGGGTGATAGCTTTTGGTTCATTGGGGTCCAGATTTGATTCCTTCAGAAGGGGTGAGATCGATACTTTTTTCCAGATTTCTGGGTAATGACCAGATTCCAGGACTTGGTTTAAGAGGGGGGTAATATTGTCGCAAATCTTATGGGCAGCCTGATGTTTCACAAGAAGGCGTTATTCTCACACGTTCGAGAATTGTTGTCATGGAGAGTCTGCAAAAACAGTTAAAGTGCCCCATGAAGGACATTGTGGAATCGTTGCCACAAAATGAGCTCAGAGATCGAGTCTGGTATCCCAATCTCAATGAGAGAGATGAAGGCCTGTCATCTATGCAACTGCCTTTCATCGAAAACGACTCAATACACCTTAAACACGTAGAGTTGCCAAAGCATGCATGGGAAAGAATTGCAGTTGACTTCTTCAGTCCTCTTGACAATGGACATCGCCTAAAGGTGATCGTTGATGATTACTCACGCTTTCCATTGATAGAAAATCTCTCATCCACCCCTCAAGAAAGAATCATTGAGAGATTAGAAAGCATTCTCGCGACCTGGGTTGTTCCTGCAATTCCAAAATCTGAAAACGACTCGCCTTCCAACCATTGAGAAATCAGATACTTTCTCAGTCATCTTAACGTGAAGCTTCAGAAGAGCACACCCTTTTGGCCACGTCGAACGTTTTCAGTACTCTCAAGAAAGCTATTCAGCATGCTGTATTAGAAAATACTGACCTTAAAACTGTCTTTAATTTTACTCTTCGAGCTTACCGTTCGACCTCTCACTCGACCACAGGTGAAAGCCCAGCAACTTTGATGTTCGGGAGGACCATGATGACCAAGTTACCTCAATGGACCAACAGAAGATCAAGTGGGTCTAAAAGGACAATTGGAGGCCCCCTGACTGCTGCTGCTCCTACATCGCCAATGCAGATCATGGATACTTCGACTGGCTTTCCCCAGTTTTCAGACTTGTGATCAGAGCACCTCGAAGACTCATTGAAGAGTTATAATTGTATATATTTGTAAAAAAAAAAATGTTCTATTTAAGAGAGGGGGAGATGTAGTGTTGTGTTAGTTAGCAATGATGGAACCCTTTTGGTTCCTGATGGGCTGCGTAGAACTGGGTCAGAAGTGTTGGAGCGTAGTGAAGTGAATGCAGGTCTAGAATGTTGAGTTCACGGTTACACAGAGAAGAATAAAGACATGTTATACTAAGCTCTGTGTGTGACATAGTTATTAGCAGATACTCAAGCTGGGAAGTACTCTACAATGGTAAGCACTTGGCACTACAAGAGTATTGCATTACAGTGTCATGTACAAGTCAACAACCTATGGGGGACAAGTTTTCCATGGTACTCTGAAAGAATATTGACCTGGAGTTAAAATATTCACCTAAACCTAGAACTGTGGAAACACCTCAAGTCTATCAGCCATGTCTGACTGTAAAAACTGGAAGTTCAATATCTTCATATATTGATGCCAAAAAGAGGCAGAAACCTTTCATGAATGAAATAAAATATATTGGAAATCTTATTAAGAGAAGACTTACTTTAGATGTATCAATAAATATTAATCCTAAACCTCCCAAACACAAGAGGCAAAGACGAACAATTGAAACTTTACTTTGGACTATCATTGACTGAGACGACACCTAAAAAGAAAGAAGATAAATGACGGTATGATTTGGAATCCGTTTCAGACATTAATTTCCATTTTTGTGGCATCAATGCTGAATCATTTTCTACTAGAAACCCACCACAAGAAATAGCAGAACATTTTGCAAGAACGAAAATTATCTATAATACATTAAAGCATCCTTACATGCTGCAGACAGGGAGAAAGTCAAGTAAGTACAAGTGATTAATTTGCTTCCTTGGTTTGGGCAAGGAGCAAATGGTGCATTTGAAAGCACTTAGAAAATGATTTTCATAGTAAGTGTGCCATCCTCCTAAAAAATGGCACCTCCATAAAGACTGATGTAGGAGAGGGGAATCTGACTAATGGTTGCCCCCAACTTTTTGCCTGGTATTTGAGTGGTTTTTGACTAGTCTGGCTGGGATCCTGCTATCCAGGACCCCAGCCTATCTGCTTTCTCCCTGAAACTGATGTGAGTACTCTATGTACAAACCTAATTGGATGCTGGGCATGCCCTACCAGTCCCTTGTAGATGGTACCCTAGGTACACAGGGCATGGGTCCCCCAGTAGGCCTACTAGGGCTGCAGCACTTATTGTGCCACCCTGGGACAGCCATACAAACTGACACCACCAGACCACTACTGTAGTCTGGGTAAGGTGGTGCTAGCACCCCTTACAGGGATATAGGTACCCTATATCCCACCCCATTACAACACATGTACTCTCATAGGTCACCCCTATAGCAGGCCTTGCTAATCCTACAGGGCAGGGTGCTGAGGTATGTGTGAGGGGGGACCCCTACATGAGTAGGGCCTCTCTGCAACCTTCGTAAAATCGTTACTAGGTTGTTTGTAGTGTAGCCATACCATGTACTCTTAACCGCCTTATAAGTCTATCGCGATACCGCAATAACTTGAGAATGGCTACACAGAACCATATCGTGTTTGGTGTCAAACATGTAGGAATCATACCCCCAGTCCAGCCATGGGCATGAGGGTACGATTCCCCCTTGCTAGAAGGGCGATATGGGAAAAGCAGTAGAATTTAGACACCAATTTAAAAGTGCACAAGTTTCACAAAATGGCTACTGCCCGCCACCTAAACGACCCTGGCTGGCTGTTGCTGGGGAAAACCCCAGCCTCGCCAGCTGGACAATAGGGTTCCTGTGGCAGGGAGGTGCTAGCATCTCCCCAGACAGGATAATGTGGATTGGAACAGGGTGGGTGCACCAAATGTCCTTTCAGAGTTGCACGTGGGCAGCTGCAGAGACCTAATTCTGCATACACCGCTTGGAACCGGTTCAGGGGCATCCTGCCCCTCGCCCAGGTGGGAAACACACAAAGGGGAGAGGGTGTAGCCACCCTTTCCCGCCTCACCACTCATTGGTGGACACTACTCTGGACACTCCCCTAATCTTGGGGATAAAGGTGAATAACGTGGCCCCAGAGCCTCAGATTAATCTTGAACTTTACAGTCTTGACCTTCGACTTGCTGCTGCCCAGCTGACAGAAGAAATCTCCCTTGGGATAAAGGAGTTATCCCCCTGCTTGGCAGGCACCTGAAACACTGCAAGTGACCCGGTTGGAACTTCGCTGCTCCGACGGACTTCGACGACTTCCAGCACCCTTGAGGTGGGTTTCCAGCGCATCCCAGAGGCCAGTGAGTGTGCTCAACGAGTTTGGGCACCGTGGACCGCGTGGGTGCCGAGATCCCCAATACCCCAGGACACCGGCCACCTCTTGCATAGCACACAACCCTGACCAGTGGGGAAGTTGTGCTTTGGCCCGTTTTTGAGCCAACCACTCTACAGCAATTGTGCCAAAGACCAGCGCCCTAGCCCCCTCCGGTGGCCCGTGGGTGCCCTTTTACGCACGCCAAATTGCCGCCTCCCGCGGTCCCTTGTCTCTCGACTTGTGGGCCCTAGCGGAGGTCTATTTCTACAAACAAGAGTTCCCCTGGTTGCTCCAGGCCTGCTCTACAGTCTCTCCAAAGGAGACCTCTCCCAGACATTGTGGGTCTGCACTGTAGCGGATTTGTTTATTCTTTGTGGGTTGCAGTAGCCAAGGCTTAGTGGATCCAATCCGGACACTAACACCGCAGCGACCCTCATCCAATGTGGGACAGTCGCCCTCCGGAAGCTGGCCTTCCTTGAAGCCTCCCCGAGCCCGTGGCTGCAGATCCAAGCGACAGCACCTCTCACCTGAAGCACCCGACATCGAAGGGCTCCTTGCTTTGAGCCTCCTGGTCACTGTGCTGTGACCCAGACTCTGTCCCCTCTGCTTTCAGGTTCTTCTCTACAATCTTCACATCTTTGATCTTCACGGCATCATCGACGCTTTTGGCTAGCAGCACTTTTCAACATTTTCCTATAGAAAATCAGCCCGCGACCCGACACAAGAATCGACCTATGCACCCGGCTTCCCTGGTGCAGGTAAAAGTGGTACCTCGGTACTCTCGTGGTAGTGGGCTCCTCAAAAGCTTTAGTCTAAAGTTTTAACTTTGTACTCCTGCTAGAAGTGACTTTAATCTGTATAATTTAAACCGTGACATTCTCCATAGGCTAACATTGAGATCCCGATAGCAGCTCTTTGCACTGCACGCGTCTCCCGTGGGTCCCCTTCCTCATAACTGCTGGTGGATTCTGAAGAGGCAAGCGATCCTGAATGCCCTAGGCATTGCCTGTAGAATTGTCGTGGTTCTTATACCACTTTTTTGATATATGGTTTGGTCCCCCCCTGGGGCCCACTGATTTCTGTACTATTTATTGTTTATAAATGCTTGTTTGAAGTGTAACTTTGCCACTAGTCACATAAAGCGACTGTGGGTTTCTGTCTAGAATAAATACATATATTTTATATATATACCTGTGTGGGCTACTCTTTCATTTGGTTATTCAAGAGGTTATTATGGTAAAACAATAAGCTTAACACTCCTTCAAGACTTAGCCTGAAGGCTGCTCTCCACAGCTACCACTAGGATAGCTTTCTTAAAAGGTTGTCTTTACCTATCATCAATAAGAGTCGAATTGGACTGGTGTAAGGTGGCCACTATAACTAGTGACCAGCATATGCCAGGCCAACTTCTCACAACCGATAAAAGTCAACCTTTTTGTTGGACACGTAAACAGGTGAAGGAAAAGCAAAGGTCACACCTCAGCCGTCACAGGCCTATAAAATAGTGATCAATTGTTTGTGCCCCTACATGTCACACCCAGTTGACTAAGGTTATTCCATCAGCTTTGAGCAATAATTACTAGAGAAAAACGGGTATTGCTGACCATACGGTATGGCTGCGGCTTAAAATTCACTCCTATCCCATGAAATGCATGACTAAAGAAATTCACTCATTACTTCCACTGGGGGAGATACAATAACCACTGCAGGAATGGGTAATATATCTTCACATATTGAGGGGTCACTGGTATTCCTTATTCCAAAGAAAGAAAAATATCTGAAACCACATCAGAAGCAAAAACTGCAAGATGTTAACTCTTGGCTGGGAAATTGAGACTTATTGGCCATAATTGACCTTAAGGAAGAGTGGTTCCACTTACTAAAACATAAGAAAAATGTGTGATCTGTGGTATATAGAAAGCGTGAGCAATTTCGGGTGCTACCATTTTGACAAAAACTGCTCCACAGTATTTAAAAGATTCTCTTTAACATCACACCTTTAAAGAGCAGCAATTTGTTTGCATCTGTTTTTAGTTGATTGATTACCACAAAGTGTAAATGCCAAGAATAATACAATATTGATATTGTACCTGGTCGATTTCCAGGTCAACTTAGCTAAATGATGCCCTGTACTCCATACGCAGTAGAACATTTTTTAAACCACACAACCATAAGGTGAACATTCTTGATTATTCCTCAGTATAGAAAAGACTGACAAACCGTTTTAAGCGATGCTACAGTGTGGCATTGAGAATAGTAATAGGGTTTTAATTATGATGTAATTCTGCACAGTTACTAACCAAGCAAGGTTGCAAATTAGACTGTTAAAGGAATGGATTAGTAGTTGGTTTCAACCAAGTACAAGCATCCAGGAATACCTAGCAGTTGTAGCAAGTAAAGTGTGTAATAGTCTGTCTGGTTGTTTATCCAGGGCAACGTTTTGAGGTGCTTCATGTGATTATGCTATTGATTGTCTCCGAGATGGCCGCTGAGCATGTTCTAATTAAACAGCATTTTAATCATGCATGGACCATATAGGGCACTGCAGATGGGGACAATTGTTGTCACTTTTATAAGTAATGTAGTATGGCAACAATGGGGCAACCCTGTGTCCCTCAGAACCTGGGTATGTGTATAATAGGCTATAATGGTTCTGTCGGGGATAACCCAATGTCACTTTGTCAGTATTTCCTGTATTGACAGCCCTCTGATTACTTGTAAATATTGATTCATGCTTTAATTGATATAAAAGAAGAGCCTCTTGCGAATATTTACTATTAGGTGTGTTGCTTTAATCTGTGTTCCCACGTCATTTGATATGCATTCCAATGTTTTTGAAATACGTTTTATGAATTAACCAATGTAAATGCTTTACTTGTCTAACTTATTTAAAAGGTATCAAGCAACTCATCCTGTTACTTTAAAGCAATTGGGTTCTCCCCGACAAAACCCATTGTAGCCTATTATACTTGATAAGTAACAGCATTTGTTTTTTTAACATCATCTGTATTGTCTTGTTACTTCAGCTTGTATAGTCTCTTCTTGGGCTCTGAAACAGGAGGAAATAGACTTGGGGGAACAACTGACCGGCATAAGGATACATGGCAGCTAGTGTTCCACAAAGCTTGGCCCCAGATGGAGACGGTTGCTCTGCTTTTCTTCATACCTTCATCATTCATTTGGTCTCGCCTAGGCATCGCTTGTGCTGTCTCTCTGAGACATGCTGTATTCAGAATATGGGCTTTAAGCTACGCCTATCTTCCACCCATGTTTTTAATTGGCTCCTTTGACTGTCTTTTGGAAATAGTTATTTTTCTGTGGCTAATGTCTTTAGTAGTCCCTCCTTTTCTGCTGTTGTAACCTTCAATGAGGACTTGCCCCAGTTACATGTGACCTTAGTCTGTGCATATAATTTACAGTTTCAAAGCACTTTTTTGTTAGTTTTTCATCGCAGGTACGACAGCTAGCACTTCCCTGACCTGGACTCATCAGATGCTTCTGAAGGTGCCTGTTCAGTGCACTTCCCCCTCCTTCATTGGCTTTCGAGCTAACAAACACACAAGGTGTTCCATGGTGCCTTTTCCATGGACTTCTCCCTTCTGCTTGTTTTCTTTTGCTCCTGTGTGGTTTGTTCAGCGATCATGTAATTGTACATATTCGACCATTGTTTAATCATATTGATTAGTTCTTTAAATTTATTTTTTACCATCGGCATATTTTTTCTACAGTCCACGCCGAGACTCGAACCTGGTTCCCCAGATCTGAAGTCGTAATCTGTTTGTTATGCCCCATCACTATGGTCTCCTGTTACTATCAGGCACATTAGGCCACGCCCAGTGCCCTGGCAAAGCATCCGATTCAAGGATGCCATGCTTGCATTTCTTAATTATAATCAGCGCGACTTCCACTGCGCTTTATCTGTAAGTTCCATTCCACATGTAGATCCTCTCCAGACTCACTGGTCTACCCACATTATATGTCTTTATTAAAACCATTGTGTGCTGCATGACTATGTGCTCTTTACGCTTTAATAAAACCATTGTGTGCAGCATGACTGTTTTCTTCCCCCCTCTTTTCCTTCACTCATTCCCCGGGGGTACCTGGCTCCTCCTGCTCTCTTGATTATGCAGAGTCTAGCTCTTGACCATCTCGTCACACCACTTAACTTCCAGGTTTGTTCCTAGGCCTGCAGGCGTGAGTCATACCGCTTTCTGCAGTGACTCCCTCCACGCCTGATGACCGGCCCAATGTGCCCTCTACTCGAGGATCATTTTCCTTCAACCTCGTAAGCCCTTTCCCACACAATTGCACTGCTCCCACTCTCCCCCTTTTAAACCCTTTCCACAACTGCCCTTCTATAGACCTTCATAGAGGTACTCTCCCATGGTCCAAGAGCCTTGGGCATGAATTGCCTCATGCCTCTTCAGACTCTAGGCACTGTAGACATCCTCATCAGCGCACCACAGGACTGCATCCGCACCCGCTGCATCCTTCAGGTACCTTGCTCGCCCTCCCAGGGTTCATGAGCCCCTGACGTTATGGACTCTTGGCACTAGATAGCAGATTAATTAATAGTGTCTGACGCGACTGCACATGCACCAGTTGGATTATGGTGCCACTGGCATCAGATACCTTGTTAACTCACCAGGGGTTTACTTCTTCCCGCATTCGGACCCTGAATCTTCAAAGAAATTTCTCCGGCTCCTACCCCAGCACTTTGGCTCTCCAGACCTGTGCTTCTCTTACCCCTCTTAGCTTTCCACCAGCCTCCCTTGGACCGTTCCTCACTCAGCTTCCTTACCCCTTTTCATTTTTTCCACATAAGGATACGGTTAGATTCGGGCAGATTTAGCCCTGGACGTCCTCCGTCCACACCCCTAATTGCATAATTTGCACAGGACATCAAGGTTTGACATGGCTCATGTGAATTTTCCTACTTGCCTTCCTCTCTGATTGAGTAAGCTGATGTCTCCATAGGTGACCCTGGGCTTTCTTCCAGTGATTTTTCGCTTTTAATTTTTTCTCCCTTGTTTGAATAGCCTGAAGTTTTGCCATAACTTCGCCCCCTGGACAAATATTGTGCACCCCCAATCCAGGAGGTCTTCAGAGATGAAAGGGTTACAGTTCCTGCAGATCTTTTGGTTTGCTTTGTCTCAGCGGGGTTGCAAGGCCCACTAGTATCACTTTTTGTGTCATTTTACCTCCTTGCTGCTCGAAGGGACCCCCATAGCCTGCAGCTTTCAGCCCTGCCTCTAAGAGAAGCAATGTCTGGCAAACACCCATTTATTTCTGAATAATGAGTGTAAAAGTATTAAGGTAACCATGTTCCTGCTTACATTTCACATGCTGTACTTAATCTTACATTCCCTATTTGGGTTTGCTTTTTCCAG
The DNA here is from genome assembly GCF_964204655.1 of Triturus cristatus. Classification (NCBI taxonomy): domain Eukaryota; kingdom Metazoa; phylum Chordata; class Amphibia; order Caudata; family Salamandridae; genus Triturus; species Triturus cristatus. Next base: position 427,937,842 of record NC_140595.1, read on the forward strand.
GATGTTACTTTTTTATTTTTTTTCAGGCAGCATATTACTCTTGTCTCCTCTCCCTCATAATCTAGTTCCCATTTTCTGGTTCTCAAGTGCTGCCAGGTCATACAAATGGCAATAGCACTATGCAAATATGATCACTCCACTGTAAATAAAGAAACAAAAGAAACATGCATTTGCACGGCAATAGGTCTCGCAATGACAATATTTTGAGCTACTGACTTTGTAAATGACAATGGTTTTTGTTTTTAAAATATAAATAAAAGGCATTGTTATTCATTATGCCAATACAGCTAGATAAAGTGGTAACATGAATCTGTGAACAACCAGCATCACAGGAGCCTGCACGCCCTCCTTTTACACTTAGATACAGTGGAGCATGAATCTGTGAACACCCAATATCTCAGGAGCTAAATCTTTAAAAACATAATCTGGTGGCATTATGTGCTACGGCGCACTTCGTTAACGCACATGCTGGAATTACTTTTACATTTTATTAAAACCCAGTGTTATTCTGCAATTAATGGACGAGCTGAAAAGGCTGCTCCCAGGAGAGAGAGCGTCTTGAAATGGTTTCTGTTTTATTTGCAGATGTGCCCAGTATAAGTGCTCTGGGGCAGCTGGCCTGAGCAGTGGGCACTGAATAGAGGTTCTGTCCAGACTGGACAGTCTGAGCCATGCCGCCGAGGGGCAGGCCTTATTAGCATACCAGATGTTAGGATGGGGGGAGGGAGTGAATCTATGGAAGGGGTGAACAGTCCACTCACAGGGGATTGGATGTTTGGGGCATATGAATAATTTTCAGAATATTAACTCCTTGCGCGTTGCATAGTTAGTTTGAGACACATTGTAACAGCCTTAAAGTGCACATGCGGAGACCCAAAGGATGAAGGCGGTGGGAGTGTAGGAGCAGAGGTATGAAGGTTAGCAGGCAAGGAATGGAAGGGGGGACAGCAGAGAGGACAAAGAAGGAATGGAGGGGGTGACGTAAGGAAGGGGGAGAGAGAAGAGGAAGAAGGAATGGAGGGGGAGAGGGGAGGACGCAATGAAGCTTCAGCTAAATGAAATATTTTAGTAAAAAAAAAAGCACAACATGGAGCCTCTGTAGTTAGCCTGAAACAGGAAGACCGGCACTGCACACAATGACGAGGGATTTTCCGGAACAAATGGCGAGGTCCGGGGAACCAGCCGTGGTCTGGGAAAGTTGCCACCGTCCCTGCGCCCCCATGGAGCACGCATGAGAGTACTGCAAGCTGTAGTAGCCCCGAGTGCTTCCAGTAAACACAGTCAGACACATCTCCCCAGACTGACGCCAGCACACATTACACTCCGCCCGAACCCCCTGGCTTCTCGATTGTGCAATCTCATTTCACCAATCTCAATAGTGGATACACGACATTCTTCACAACATTGAACATGCACGAGAGGGTATTTATTTCTAAACACATGTAACATTTCATAGGATGTTGAAATACAAATAGGATCACGAAGTAAAGAATATAAGCAACAAAACACACCCAGCATACGAAACCGAAAACGCTCCGTGGATGGAAAATATCCCAGTAAAATATTGGCAGCTGAGGTGGCCGCTGTAGCCAATGATCTCGCTGTGACAAGACAAAAAATGTATTGTTGGTGCCTGGGTGGGAAAAAATAAAGACGAAAACCCCAAAACAGGGAAAATAAACGGGCTGCAACACATTTTTACCGAAAATGGGAGAGACACGGTTTATACCTCATGCCAGACCCTTAATGCATTTCATTAATTGAGGGAGTGGGGCATGTTTTCTACGTTGGGCAGGACGCGGTGCAAAAACAGCTAGCTAAGTAGCGGCCGGTACCACGGGGTTCTAAAACGTAAGGGTAGCATTGGTTATGAGGCAATACGCGAGTCTTACTGAGGGTGATCTGGGAGCGAGTGTTGGGCTCTTTTGATAACTGATTCCTGGAATGAGTTTCTGCATGGCTGCGCGAGCCTGGCAGTGGTTGCAGTTTTGCTTGGGTGTGCGTGGTCCCCCCTCCCGGTGGCATGTCCTTCGTGTAATGAGACAGGGAGTGCCTCGTGCACGCCCTGGCTGGGTGCAAAAGCTCCTGTGCGCATGTGACGTGCATCCCATGCTGAGCTTACAAACAAAAACAAGACATGGGTAAAGGCTTGGAGGAAAGAAAATAAGTAAGGAAGACAAAACAAGCGGCCGCAAAAGTAAAAGTGATCGCAATCAAACATCAAAGCAAATGGTGTGCAGGCTGCCAAATGGTGCGCGTGCCCGGCGCACATGCACTGTATTTGGAGGCCTGAAAGCACTCGTTTGCACTTCCAGATCCCCCATTTACAAAAGCTCTCGCGAGAGCAGCGCTAAAGCGCTGGCTCAGGCGAGACCTAAAAAACATTGCCCTTTTCAACGCCAAGAGCTAAAATGTGAGGCCGATTGCATTGCAAATACTTGTTTTTAAGCTTGTTTTGAAACCATTTACTCTAGACCTCTCGCCCCTCTTTTGAACTTTTAAAGGGGTTTTATCAATATTAAATCTTAAACAGATTTTTTGTGTGAGCGATATACCACTTGCTAATATGCCGTCTAGGGCCACATAACCTGTGGACTGATTAAGGATGTATTTACAATTTTAATGGGTCAGCGTTCTGCAGGCCTATACCGGTTGTCCTGGCCCCCTAAAAAAAAAAGCATAGAAAAACGATAGGAATGTGATGCCCATATTGTCCATCTTCCAAAATGAAACCAGTCTTTTCTGTGTGTAATGTGAGCTGTCGATATCAGTTCCTATGCGAGAAGCTCTCAAATTACCAAATACTTGAAGTCTTTGGGGGGGGGGGGGGGGTTGCTGGCATTCTGTAAATAGCACCTTTTCCTGTGGCATAGGCAAGCCGTCTCACCCTGTGTGTGCTCAATAATCTTCCCCTAATCAATATTGGCGCAGAAGGGGTTTGCTCTAATGCCTGTTCCCAGATATTCTCTTTCTATCCCGAGATTGCAAATCCTCTGTGTTGAATCCTCTCCTGTGTTAGAGCCACGCTTCTCTAACTGGAATCCTTCAAGCTTCTTGGACAGTTATGGAGAGAGGAATGAAAAATCGCCCATAGGGTAAAAATGTCCCTTTCAAACCAAGCATTGTAAATGCTGTGAACCGGTTTTACTATCTGTATGTGTCAACACAGCTGTTACACCAGCAGTCGTTTTGTAGAGTGAAAGGATGTTTAACTTAAATGAGCTATTCAATTTTTGGCGCGAGCTGAGTGGAACAGTGCACCACAGAGGCAGTCCTATATGCAGAGGTTACTTTAGACCAATCTTTAAGACCCCACCGCAGGCAGAAGTCTATCTTCACTCTCCTCAGACACAACCAGGAGCAGATGGCTTTTTGCACAGTGTCCTAGCTGGAGCAGACATCTCTCTCTCTACAGTCTCCCCAGACACAACCAGGAATAGACAGCAATATCCACAGCTTGGTCACACCCTCCCAGGAAATGACTGCTCCACAGTTTCCGCAGACCCCCACAGGAGCAGACGGCTATTTACACAGACTACTCAGAAAACGGACCACTCCAGGACCATCACTATAGTACCCTTGCAGATCTTCCTACAGCATCTGATGTGCATCCGCACTACATGCATCATTTGCAGACTCTACTCACAGTCAGAAAAACACAACATGCCTCTCCTTCTACAGTCACAGCAAACAACAAGGCAGCAACTCTTCCACTGTCAATTCAATGTGTACCTTCACATCTGGAGACTCTTCAATGGGCACACTCAACAGAGCACATCTCCCTTCTACACCAGCACAGCAAAGCATCCAGTACAGCATCAGCACACACACAACACGCATGGACGTCTCTGTGACTTGGCACATGATAAAATACACGCTGTGCCACGACCAACCGCTGTCCCTTCCTTTTCTGTTTGAAGCCATTCGGAAACATATATAATGTGCTGAAAACAATAAATAAAAAACGTACCAGCGGGCATCAAGTATCCTACTCCGCTTCCTCTATTATGTGTCATCACACCTGAACACAAGTCGAGCGTCTCTAGGGAAGTAAAAGGTGTTTCACTCCAGTATATGTTTTTTCAGATGAAATGCGACTCTGGCGCAAGAATCCCTTTATGAGAAAATTGCTCTGTGAAATAGCCACACAGACAAATCAAGTATTAGGCTTACCTATAAATCTTTACCAAGGGTAGAGTGAAGTCCTGGGGAGGCTTCTCTGATATGGCGGAGGAGGAACGTTGCACCACTGAAAAATAAAATGATAATGAACTATTTTATTATCATTTATTTTTTTACCTTATCACCAGCTGAGCAGAGGTTAGGGGCGGGAGCGTACCATGCTGATGAGTGTCACATCAGCAGTAGGGAGGAGTGGTAGGCACTTATAAGGGCGCATGTCAGTTTGGCCAGACGTCTTACGCTGGCCAAACAGACATGCGCACTTAGGTTTCTCCAACCCAGATGTGTTGTGCAGCCGGGTTGAAGAAAAGCTGCAGGGTCCCTGTGCCTGAGCGAGCTTTAAACAAGCCCGGTCAGGCCAATCCAGGCGCTGCTCTCATGCTAGGTATAGTATGAGAGCAACATCTGGATTGGGTGGGTGGCCTGTGCAGTAAAGCCCATCAACTTCCTTGATGAGGGGAGCAACGAAGCGGGCAAGAGCGGAGCAACAGGTAAGTCTTTTTATTTTATTTTTAAAACCCAACCCCAAGCGCCCCCTCACATGCCACTTCTCTCCCCTGCCCTACCACTTTACCATAGTGGCAGCCGCTACTGTAGCTGCTACAACTACAACCCAGGACAGAAGTATTAGTAGTCAGGTGACATGGTGTCACCTGGTCCCAGTACCAGAGAAGGGGAAAGGATGAGGAAAATACAGACTGATGAGGGGGCATTACCCTTTTCGCCCATTCCAGACAATGTCCGCTGCTGATTAATTGGTAATGTGTTGTGAAAGCATTGACTGGTTATAGAGAATATTGCGTGCAGAGTACTGGCAGTACTCGAAGCATGTTGCTGTATCTAACTGTGCTATGTTCTGCAGGATGCGTAGCTACAGTCAGCTTCCCTGTCTTCGGCATGGGTTGATCACAAAGGCAAACCTGGTGCCTGATTGGGACCTGGTAAAGTATGGTATAACCCTTGTTCTCTGAGATCCAGCATGTTTCAGGCTTTGTGAGTTAGATTTGCTAGGAGAGGTCACACCGTCCCGGCACTAAATTACAAAATTTCAGGCCGCCGCCGCCATGATACTGAGTTGCCACGGAGTGCCTGCTGAAGGAATAGACTGTGTCCTGAGCAGCAAGCAGGCAAAGATGACAATAGCTTTCTGCATGCTGCGCTTTATCCAGAGCACACACACAGGTTACCCTTTGAAACCAAAATATAAAAAAACTTTTTGATATTGTTGTGGGCATCGCCATTCAAAACAAACACAACTCTGACATTGAGAAGCTGATGCAGTGGTTACGTATTTTTATTTCAAGTATTTGGCATAAAAAGACAAAAAAAATAGTATATGCTGCCATCGAAGATGAGGGTCCAGTGCTCGCTGAGCCACTGGATTCAAGCTATCCTGGCTGATGAAGGGTGTTACTCCGAAACCGGTCCCAGGATGCTTGTTCCAGTAGAGGGAGGACCCGGCTTGGCAGTTCGGGCTGGACTGGTCCCATTAGGTACAGGGTCAAGACTGATTTGCATAGTGTTGGGGCCAAACTGGGGTGGCGTAGTGAGCAAAGGAAAGATGGATTTAACCTAGATGTTTGATTCATTCAGTATTCCATCCATCATTTGTTGCTGTAGCACCGAAACGTGGCTGGCATTTCCCGGCAATAAAACGTAATGCAAATGTACAAAACATTCACTAGTGGTGCTTTTTTACTAGTGATGTTTAAAATAGAAATCCTTTCAGCTGTGCCTTGCACCCTATTTGTGAAGGATACAAGAATAAATCTCCACCCAAGCAATTAATCAAAATACAAGCAACTACAATGCTACAATGTCACCTTATAACAGCAGCTTCAAAAAAGAGAAGGCAAATGATCATCTAAATGGGCACCTGACATGCGAACAAAATAATCAGTAATTAATGTTAATATAAAAAATAAACAATATGAGAAAGTACAATTTGAATGAGGGTTGCCTCTAAATAGAAAAGAACTATTTTTAAGTAGATGTGAACAACAATGTGCACAGGCTTTGTGCAGTTATTCAAAGTGAAGGGGGCCAATGTGGAAAGTGGCCTGACCCATTACCCGTTTTGAATGCAGTGGTGGGAGGAAGCAGACTGCAAACGACAAAAATACAGACTAGTGGATTAAGCCTGGTCACCAAAAGCCGCTCTATGTATGTATACATTATTTATGAATTTTGGGAAAAACAGTGGTCTGCTAAAGCGGTCTCAGAAGGCTATACCTAAAAAAACAACTGATGTATGCGCTCTGGTATGAGTGACCACCTAACATTTTACATCGCTTACATTTCATGCTCAGTTATGTCTATTTACCAAAATGTAGCATTTATAATGCTGGTTACTTAGATATTCTAAAAAAAAATATATATATAGTTCCATATTGTGCCAGTGTTTACGAATTCGACAGCATCTACGTATCCCCATATTTCTAGGCTTGAGAGGCCCAATTACATAACCGTAAGACTTTTTTTTGCTAGTTAACATTGGACCTGTTGTGAACACTGTGTGATCAATATAGGGTTGTAATGTCTTCTGATGATTGCACTGTACTGTTGACTTTGCGTTATGGTTTTGCAGGTGTGGCAAAGTAGTGTCTCACTGATAAAACCTGCACAGATACACCAGCTACAAGTGGCTTTTCAAGTCCTGACAGGTGCTACAAGACAAATTTGCCCTCAAAATCTAAAAATGGAAATTCCACATTTCATCCTCCCTAGCCAGTCGATTTCACATTACTATACCCTGATTCTTTTGCCCCAGGCTCCACCAGCCAGAATGTTAGGAGTTTAGACTGTTGTCATTTCATGCTCACAAAACTGCACACCATCCCTTCCTTACCTCAGAGTTTGTAGCTATTCTTTGAGGCTTGGTTTTAGCTGTAGAGTGTCTGATTTCCTGTTCAGAACTTAACACAGCACACGCGTCTCGTTGGTCCTCGTTTCAGCCTGCTCTGTATTGCCCTCAAGTTCCTTGTTGAAGTATCTATGTGTCTAGCATTTTGCCCAACCGAATATTACTCTGCAGTGCAGGCTGTCTGCCTTGACTATCTTTGCCCTACTTGATATTTTAAATCACCTCTGTTCGCTGGCTTCCTATCCGTTTGACCCCTTGTCCCTAGGCTCCTGTATAATGTAATCTCATTTCTGGGTATTACCTACCCCTATCTTCAACTATGTACGTGTTGCTGTGTTCTGTTGTTAAGTAAGATTAGGTAACTACACAGTACTGTATTGGACCTTATCTTGCGGCATGTTAGCCCTTTAGGATGGTCCTCACATACCTAAGTTGCCTTTCAGGTATGGCCCGACCTCATAGCTGATGTGGTCTTTGCACTTTAAGTCAAGATGGTTAAAAAGCCCACGTGCCAGACGACCAGTACGTAGCCGATTGGGGGTGTTTTCAGTAGTCCAAATCTCGCTCATAGGAATCCTAATTGTCATATGTTTAGCCAACCACAAGCCAGACATCCTAGGTAGGGTTGAGATGTTATTGGGTGGAGACTGAGCTATTCAAGCAGCCAACCTGTTGCAGACTTCCTGGGCTCACTGTTAATTGCTACCCAGAAAACGGACAGAGATGAAATCTCTGCAGGGTGTCTGAAGCTCATACCTCTGAGGCTGCCGGAAGAAAGGGTTGCCAGAATTACCCAAATGAGGAGAACCACCATCATACTTCACATGGAATGTTTCATGACAGATGGCACCAGGTACAGTCACAATGCTCACACAGGCACACTATCATAAAGCATACCACACCTAAGCAGAGTATACACTTGGAAAAGGGAAGGACTTCAGTTATGGTTCAATAAACCGTTTTTATGTGCAGTATACCAGCAGTAAGGGTGGAAAGGCCCATGTTCCTGTGTATTTAGTCAGGTGCCACCTGTGATTAGTTTCTCCATAGCTTGGCGAGAGACAGTAGTTACCCTCCTCAGTGAGTGGCGGTATGCTTTAGATAAGCTCCTAGTACCACAGATTCAGGTCCTCTGCTGGGAGGCGATCCAGACATAGTGGAGCGCCCCTCCAGTGGGCTTGAAGATGCCGAGTCCTCTGAGGTAAAAACACAAGGTCAGCAAGAAATGCTGGAAACTGGCAAAATGGTGGTACATGTTTCCGCAGTGTGGTGCTGAGTAAGTAACTGTATCGTCGGTTGATGTGACCTGTGCATCTTTAGATGCTGGTAATGTTGTATGCTTGGTATATGGGTGTTTCTTGGGACCTGTGGCTTTCAATTTATGGCTGCAAAGAACCATGTTTTAGGGGCTTTCGGAAGGCAAGGTGATCCATGTTGACCGTATGCCAGGGCTTCGGGTTGTATTAAATAGATGTATTGTTAGGACAGGGAGCTGTGTGGTTTCAACTAGTATTTTCTTGAAGCCTAGTGTGCGTGGGTATTTTCCATTGAAAACAGCCCCTTCAACTGAGCCCTATCTCCTATGGCTGAAAAGCTCTCACAGCAGATTTTTACTGACTAGGTTCCGTTTGGACCTTTTTCCTTAGCTCCTGGTCCATCCGTGTGGGGCACATAGGGGCCAGAGTCTTTCTCCCTGTGGCTGCAACGGGAAGTCTCCACAGGACATAATGCATTTTTTTTTATGTTTTGCAGTTTTTACAAGTTTCCTAGAAAATCTTATCTTATCCCAGTCTTAAAGAAGTGCAATTTTAGACAGGTCACACCAGCTTTTATTTTCTTGCAAATGCATACCAGTAACTCCTTGTTATATGTCCCTAGTTTCTTGAGGTGTGCAGTCAGGCTCAAATCAAGCTGCGATTAGTCTATCCATTAGTGTCCTTAAACTCAGGCTGTGACCTTTTTATGTTTGCCCCGGTCTATGGCATGGATTGTTCCTTATTTGGTATTTAACTGTTATTGTACACACTTTTTCCATCTTTTTAATGCAATGGAAATCACTTTCATCATCCTGTACTGTATTGTAATTTTTTATCTTTCTGTACTTTTGTGGTCTATCTAGATAGATTGAATACAGTTTTTTTTATTGATTGTTTGAATGGTTACTTTGTGATTCGACCAGGCATGGCTTGGTCTTAGCATGTTAGTGCTGGTACTTAAACTCATACACTGCAGCAATTCTGCAACTTTCATGTGTTAATCACTATTCATGACACAGAAGCTCTTGAACTTGTCTCACTGAGTGTCCAGCAGCCGGGTTAAGTTCTGTAAGGCCTGTGCGATATGCCAGGGTCTTGTGTTGTAGGAGTCCGGATTCGTTGTTAAAGGCCTATTCAAGCTTCTTGTGTGATAGGCAGGCAGGCGAAGGGAATGCATTAGTGTTGTTCTGATGTGTGAAAATCAGGGTAACTATAGGCCATAGCCACTGCAGGTAGTCCAGGTAAGGTATTATGTGACACAGTGTTACGACGGAAACATGACCTTGAGATCACTCTGTTGATGTCTGAATCTTCAGTCATGCATAGATTTTAACTTAGCATAGTAAGATCCGGGTACATGCTATGTTGCTACATATTTGAATGGAGAGATGAAAGCAAATTGAAAGGTGCGCAGTAAGAAATGTGTAGTCCAGAAAGCATTCTATGTTTATATTCCAAAATATGTTGTTTCTTCTTTTTCTTCTTCTATTCAATTTCAACAAAATCCAGCCAATGCGTTTCATTCCAATTACATTTAGAACTTCATCAGGGATGAGATTGACCTAAATATAGTAGAGCGTTAGCATGTCTGTTTATATAGATAGAGATGTATAGAGTTTCATCCAAATCATACTTTTTGGGAGATATTTTGTGAGTTTTATCATGTCCAGTGATACAAGGATCAAAGTATACAACATTCCGGTAGATACCTTAATAAGTATCCATTCTCCCGTAATCTTCCGTATCCATTCCAACAGTAGGTTGATGTGTCAGAGAAGAATGGGACACTTGCCCTAAAATAATTTTGTGTTTCGTAATTGGAACATGTTTTCCAGAGAAGCAGATTCAGGCTATTAGCTGCTCCATGTATACTTTGAATAGTGGACCAAACAGTCAAGCCTTTATCAACTGTGGTAGAGAAAGGTGTGGTGCCTTACGGACTAACTGTATTCTTTCCTATAGGAAGAAAGAAATTGCGGCAAGTGCAGAAGCCTTGATCCCCAGGCACTGGGTTCAGAAAGAATTGATCAGTGGTTTCCTGTACTACACATGGCATGATGTAACCTGACCCTCCCACAAAAGTAGTAAAGCCTCAATAAAAGTATTTAAAAACAAACTGGCGCATTCCACTTTCAACGCACACCTACGCTATCCAGTAAGGTCTAGTCCATTTGCCCCCAGAACTGGTTATCAGCATGCTGTACCTGGCAATGCGGAGCTGTGCAGAAGCCCACTTTCTAGATAGCCTAGAGCCATTTGGCCGCACACAAAAAGGTCACCCTAGCAGTAGATGTGCATTATACACACAACAAATAGTCTAAAATAACAGTATTAGGAAGATATTCAAAACCAATCACAACAGGAGCTTGTAAGTGTGTTAAGGTGTTTAAAAAAAAACATATTAAGGAAATATGAGGTGCTTTTGTTGCAGCCATTTGTTTGCTGGTTTGTCTTCTGGGCTGTGACTCGTGTATTACTAGAAGAAAAAGGCAAGATAGTTCGTCACATGATTGGAGGTGAGAAGGAATCCTTTACTGGGCCTCCTGAAATGGACATGACTTGCATTCCATCAAAAAGAACAAGTGTATTTCAAAGGGGTGACCAAGTATGCATAAAGATGTCAATATCCAGATAGCTTTTATAAATTGCAGTCAAGCATACTTGTATTTGGAAGTTTTGTAGAGCATTTGTTTCGGTTATTTCAGAGTGCCCAAGTCACAAAAATGGCTTTTAGCAGGTTGTTAGTCCGATCTGTGAGGTAGCACCTTTTCCTGTGTTTTTCAGTTGTGACCCCTGTGCTGAGGGAATACATCTGGAGACAAGATGGTCAGCCATTATTTTTGAAGATGTGTGTAGTTTAGTTCTCAGATTTGTGCTCGGGGCACTTCAAGTCTTAGGACTTTGGATTTTAGTGTAACTGCCCAATGTTTGAGCCAGTTGGGTGATCATGCATGTAGTCGATGAGTGATGGCTCATGGTCGGTGAGTAGATTGGGACTAGTGAAGAAGGCGTCGAGAGCCGTTTTGCAGTAGGCTCTGTGGACAGTAAAGAGGACCTTGAATGTGATCTCTTCCATCACCGGAAGCCAGTGGAGCATTCAGTGCTGGAGTGGGCACATTTGTAGCCTTTGGCGTTTGGAATATGTTCCTTGGGAGTACTGAGTATATGACATTACAATTGCTAAGCAGTGCCATGACTAGAACGCGCTTCAGACCCACACAGTGGCCACATTGGTGGAGAGAGAGAATGTTGAGGAAAGCTGCAGATTAACCCCATTGCTCAGTGCACTAATTTGGGGCACAAGGGAGAGCTCCATAGCCAAGATAACTTGTGTGGGTGGGAGGGAGTTCCAGGGTTTATCCAAGGTCTTGAGGCCAACAGAGAGGCAAGGAGTCCGTTTCAGTCCTATCTCTTTTCAGTAGGACTTCAGTCTATTTGTGCACAGTAATCTCACCCTCAGTGATGGTCCACACATGTGGTGATATTTGCTCGGCTTTCTGTTTTATCGGCTGAACTGAGCTAGATTGCTTGTTCCTGCACGTTTCTCATGACATATTACGGTCCTGAAGATTTTCAAAGATAAAAAGAAAATCTGGAAAACGTCCTGTAAAGGGAGGTGAAAGTGATCTTGATATATACATTAGTGTACATTTCATTGCACAAAGCTAGATTGATCTCTTGGTGTGAAACTCCTTGTACCAAAAGGAAGAGTTTTTCATGGAGCTGCATACATTGTCTTCAAAATATGGTTTTAAGTTGAATATGCCGAGCCTTGTCTAGACATACTTTATGCTTTGTGTCTTTCCAGATTCTACAGGCTCTTGGGAAGTCCTACCACCCGGGCTGCTTCCGCTGTGTAACGTGTAACGAGTGCCTGGACGGCGTCCCCTTCACCGTCGATGTGGACAACAATATTTACTGCGTTAAGGACTATCACACGTAAGCTCCTTAACTTCCTGCTATTTTATTAAAGAATGCATTCACATTTTTAAAGGCGGGTCTTTTAAAGAAGTAGTGGAAATGGGATTGGACTTGTTCCATCTGAAAAGATCAGAAGGCCGTGTGTAGTATTCTCATATTAGCTCATGTTAGAATGTTATGAGTCAGGTGGGGTTCCAGGGTAGGGCTCTTGGGAGGCTTTGGCACAAGTACAGATAAGGGGCCTGGGATCCGAAAGACATGTTAAAGTTTCTCGATCTGTACGGCTGGTTTATGTGTATTCTCAGGTCTCCTAAGAGTAATGAACCACACTGCAAGTTGCATGTGCTTCAAGTCTCAGGCAAAGATGCGATGTTTCCCTAGAATTTTTTAAATAAAATTTGTATGAAATGTTGCATGTTCTGAAGATTTATTTTTGTAATTGTGTACTAAAATAATCGTGTTTTTGGGAGTTGATTTAAAACAAATGTGAGTTAACTTGAGGAGCAATACTGTCTGCTCCTCCTCCCATGAATGGGAACTCGAGGTGTCGGTGAGAGAGGGAGGCTGTTTTCACAGATATGGTAGTGCCAGCTTGTCATCTCAGAGACTAGCCAGCACCACTGTCATACGACAATCCAGTGGTTGCGCAGCAGCCTCGCAGCAAGGGATGAGCATTGCAGATGAGAAATAGCTTGGGAACAGCCAATCAGAGGCCAAGAAACATGAACCATGCTAATTAATGCCCACAACCTAAACTGCTGCAAATCGTTTCTGTAGGTGTTAAAGGGATTTGGGAAATGAGCCCTTCTGTTCCAGAATGTTTGCTAGCAGTAGCATTTTATTCCAAGATTTTAAATGTATTTGAGTTTTTTTCCCCTTTTTTTTCCCCTTTTCTTCCCCTTTTCTTCCCTTCTTGAGTTCACTTGCGCATATTCAGTATGCATTTCACGCTTGAAACTGTTACGCAGTGCATTGGAGGATGACATTTGTCCCGCGTGTCATTTTTATTTATTTATTTTTTGCCCCAATATGAACACTGCACTTCTTCGTATTCCTCCCCTTCCATACAACACTTTCTGAGAGAAATATATGCGAAAGTGCTTCATTCTTCTGAAATTCTAGTTCACCTTGGACGGTATGCTTCCTATAGAAGGTCAGCTAACATTAAAAAAGTGCATTTTCATTATGTCCCAACATAAGCGCCTAGGAAGCGGTGTTGTGCCCTTGTAGGCAGGTTACTGGGTGCGCCTATGCAGAAGAGGAATTGTGCCATGTGATGGCAGAGACTTAGGATGCAACTTCAGCATCTCATGCGACCTCTTGGTTTTCTAGTCCAAGATTCATAAAGAAAGATGTTTTTTTTCTCCTGAAACTCTTGTTTAGGCTTTCATATCAGAGAGAGAGAGAGAGAGAGAGAGCGAGAGAGAGACTCCTCCACTGTGATACTAACTGCTTGCAATCGAAGGTACAAAACGTTGCTCTTCCCTTCCATCTATGATTACATCACTGGTTTCCTGGCATACGCTTCTGAGCGCATCCTATTGGGATCTGGAATCTCCTATTATAGCAGACCTCAAAAGTGGTACCCTGTTTCAGACTTTTCTTGCTGCTTATTCTGTAACTTGTTTCGGTCTTTTATCAATAAACTGAAGTGATAGGACATATTATAGATCCTTGAAGGCTCCAGGTATTCATAGCTGCTGTCTTCTATTGGAGATGCACATCTGGCACCATATGCGTCAGACTATGCCCCCATTGAGTTGTGGCTGTATCTCACCAGCAGAGCCAATGCAACCTCAAATGAAGAGTGTAAGCCTCTAGCAGTGCTCAAAATGCAGCTATGTTAAGAGAGTACAATTACCGATGAAATCTTCCTTCCACAGGAACTTCATATCAGACAACAAGCAGTGCCCCTCAGACGCATCTGATTTGGAAACTACTGTTGATCTTTAGAAAGGGAAACAACCTTTGCCACGACTCCAGAACAACGAGTTCTGGACTCACGCAAGTTGAACAACGACTTGCCCGAACGACGACTCATCCTTAACCACGAATGTGCGTGGTTAAGACTGATTCGGTCTAGTGTTTGGGCAGGGCGGAGTTCGGAGGAGCGTCACACAGGAACAGGTAAGAGAGGTTAGTTTTAAGATGGTGTGGGGGATCAGGGTTAATTTTACGGGGGTGGGAGGGGTTGGGGTTAGTTTTTAGGGGTGCAGAGTTTGGGGTTAGTTTTAAGGGGGTGGGAGGGGTTAGTTTTTAGGGGGTGGGGGTTTGGTGTTAGTATTCAGGGGTTGAGGTTAGTTTTTAGGGGATCGGGGTTAGTTTTTAAGGGGTATGGGTGATCGTGTTTGTTTAGAGGGTGTGAGGGGATTAGTATTTGGGAGTTGAGTTTTTAGGGGTGTGGGTGATCGTGTTTATTTTTAGGGTGGGAGGGAATTCGTTATAAGGGGGTTGAGTTAGTTTTTAGTGGGTGGGGGTTTGGGATTAGTTCTTAGGGGGTCTGGGGATTGGGGTAGAAGTTGATAAGCATTTTTTTTTTAACATGCATTCCTTTAACACGAACAATCGTGGTAAAGGAATGCGCAGTAAAAAAATTGTGGTTTAGACGAGGTCGTGGTTTCGCCCTTGTTGTTATGGAAGAAGTTGTTGTGGAACTCGTTGTTCCAACATACAACCCTTTAGAAATCCCATTCTTCTGGCCCAGACACTTAGTTTAGATTTTAAAGCCATGGTCTGCGAGGATTTGAAAGTGCTCGGTGTGGTGCAGCGGTCTAGTCTGCGACGCACACTGCGTATGACGTCAGACTTCCGGGGGGCGGCCATTTTGAGGTCGCATTAGCGCGCTGATTCAGAAGTGATCGGAGCTCCGTGCCGGCGCTCCCGCTGACAGTTATTTAATTAATAAACGCGTGTTCCCTCACAACCACGTGTGGCCTCCTTATTGCACAGAGCTCAAGGGGGAGTAACTAGCTTCATTACAATGGCGACGAGGAGGAGATGGAGCCCAGCGCTGTTTCCAGGACCCACGTGGGGGCAAGTGACTGGTTGGAGACCACAACACACGCAGGCGGGAGCATGGCAGTGCAACGGAGAGCGCACCGAGGGGACGCCTGGAGGAGAGCAGGTCCCCTAGCCCCGTGCCCAGAAAGGAGGAGCGAGAGCACCCCAGGCGACCCGGGAAGGCGGGGAGAGCGCCACAGGTGGGCTTGAGCAGGGGCAGAGCCTGGAAAACCTGGAGGGGGACAGCGAGGACCACGAGGAGAGCGGAGAGTCCAGCCAGGAAGACGAACCAGGGGGCAGAAGCACCCGAGTAACCAGTGCACCTGGCACCTCCACTTCTGGAGCACGGCGTGGGAGAACCAGGAGGAAGATGAGTTCCCAGACGTTCTCCTTGACGAATCCCGAGCCCTTCCTAACCAAAGTTGGAGAGCCGGAGATGCCATGGGAGGATTGGAAAAGGTATTTCCTAAACTACCTGTCTGCGTTGGAAGAAGAGGGCGAGACAGCATTCACGAGCTCGCGGAGGAAGAAGATACTCCTTCATCATCTAGGTCCTGCGGGGCAGAGGGTGTACGAAGACCTGGTGAAGGAGGTGAGGCCAGCGGTGGACGTCAACGTGTTCCAGCACGCGATAGAAGACCTAGACGCCCATTACCGCCCGGCCGTGTGCACAGCCATCGACAGGTACAACTTCTACCACAGGGCACAGAATAAAGGGGAAACGGTTGATGAGTATGTAGCAGCACTACAGAAGCTGGCCCTGACGTGCAAGTTTGGGAGCCTACAAGAGGAACTGATCAGAGACCAGATCATCATGCACACGGTAAATACCTCCATTCAGGAGAAGTTATGGGCAAATGGCGACGCACCACTAAAGACCGTAGTATCTATGGTGAAGAAAGCGGAATTGACCAGGAGGTGCGCTGAAGCGGCCAAACGGGAACGCCTACCAGAACAAGCGGTGTGCAAGATAGAGGATCGGAAGGTCAATGATGGAAATGCGCCAGCAGGACAACAAGGCGTGCGGAACTACAGAAGGTACAACGCCCGCAACTCGAAATCGCAAGGACAGAGGCAAGGGAGCACGAGTGCATGCTACAGATGCGGTAGTGGCGGCCATGCTGCCAACGACAAGGGATGCCCGGCGTTCTGAGCCAAGTGCGCATACTGCGGACTGGTGGTATTTTACGAGAGGGTATGCCGAAGGAAATCACTGAGGCAACAGGTAAAATACGTGGCACAAGAAACAGGCAAGGAGGAAGAAGACGAGAACCAGGAAGAGGACGACGAGATCCTGATCGTAGAAGAACAGATACTGGGCATAGAGGGCTCGGTGGGCAAGAAGCCGAAGTGCGAGGTGAGCATAGGGGGAGTGAGAGCCACTATGGTCGCGGACTCAGGATCGCCCTACACGATCATCAGAAGAAAGATATGGGAGGAAGATTTCGCACCGGGAACAGAGTACTGGCTGAGGCCCACGGACATCCACCCCGTAACATTCACAGGGGAACCCATACCCATGGTAGGATATTGCCCCCTAACCTTCGAGTTCAAAGGCAGAAGGTGCGAAGGGAAATTATACGTGGCGGAGAAAGGACCGTCAGTACTGGGCTGGAAGGACCAGGGCGAGCTAGGGATAAAATTGAACCCAGGAGGACGCACGCAAGTGCTCTTGACCGAGGAGGAGCCGGGTCTGGAGGCGCAACGGTGGAAAGAAGAATTCCCTGAAGTCTTCAAAGACTCCATCGGCCGTTTAGCGAAATTCACACACAAGATAAACCTAAAGGAAGGGGCCCGACCGGTGTCCCACAGAGTGCGAAACATCCCATTCCGGACCAGGGCGGCCGTGCAGGAGGAATTGCAGAGGCTGGAAGACAATGGGATAATAGAAGCAATAGATAACGCAGAGTGGTTGGCTCCTTTAGTCGTGGCACAGAATCCCAACGGGAAAGTGAGGTTGTGCGTGGACCTCAGGGAGCTTAACAAGAACATTGTCGTGGACAGGTTCCCCCTTCCCAGAATTAATGAGATGTTGGCCAAGACCCAAGGGGCAAGGTGGTTCTCCACAATAGACTTGATGTCGGCCTACCACCAGATTGCCCTACACAGGTCAAGCAACCACCTGACGTCGTTCATCACCCCGTTTGGGTGCTACAAATTCCTGCGGATGCCATTTGGGTTAGCCTCAGCAGCAGCCGTCTTCCAAAAGCTCATGTACCGGCTGTTCCACAAGAAGGAGGGCATCCAATTCTTCCAGGACGACATTTTGGTGATGGGCACATCCATGGCGGACCACAACAGGAAGTTGGGAGAAGTGCTAACAGTGCTAAGGCAGAACGGGCTCACAGCCCAATGGGACAAATGTAAGTTTGGCATGAACAAGGTCACGTACCTAGGACACGAGATCAGCCAAGAGGGCATAAAACCCAAGTCAGCCAATGTGGCAGCAATTAAAGACGCACCTACGCCCTCAAGTAAGGAAGACGTCCGGACGTTCCTGGGCATGGCTGAATTTTACAGCAAATTTGTACCACATTTTGCCTCCAAGACCCACCACATGAGATCGCTCCTGAAGGACAAAGCGGCGTTCCAGTGGGCGGAAGAACAACAGCGGGAATTCAAAGAGATGAAGAACGATATCTGTGAGGCGGTGCCCATTCAAGGGTTTGACCCGACAGCGCTTACCGTTCTAACCACGGATGCCAGCGACAGGGGACTCGGCGCAGTCCTCACCCAAAGATCCACAGAAGGGAGGACCTCCACGATCAGCTTTGCGTCTCGCACGTTGGCCCCCAATGAAAGCAAATTCAGCGTCATCGAAAAAGAGATGCTAGCAGTTGTGTGGGCGATGGAGAGGTTCAGGCAATTTCTGTGGGGAGGGAGATTCCTTTTGCACACGGATCACAAGCCACTGGTAAAGGTCCTCACATCCTGCGGACATGAACATGCCACACCGAGAATAGCCAAGATGACGCTGCGACTCTTAGACTACGTCTACGATGTAGAGTACCTACCTGGGCACAAGAACAAGGTAGCGGACTACCTGGTCAGAGCCGCGTCCAAGGAGGTCTCAGAAGTCCAGGAAGAAGGTGGGTGGGAAGAGTATGCGGTGGCATTCACCGGCGACCACGAGAAGGCCATAAGTGGACAAGAATGGGAAATGGAATACGACAATGACGGAAAAATGAGAGCAGTTAAAGCGTATGTAACCAAGGGTTGGCCGGACAAGAGACTACTAGAGGAGGAACTGAAACAGTATTGGGAGGTCCGAGAGGAACTGTCGGTAGGGGACAACCCGTGTTTCCTGCTACGCGGCAGCAAAGTAATTCCCCCTAACACGCTAAGGGCACGCATTGTGGCCATCGCACATGAAGGCCACTTGGGGATAATGAAAACGAAGGGAAGAGCGAAGGAAGACTACTGGTGGCCGGGAATGGACCTCGCAGTGGAGCGCCATGTGAGGGCGTGTGAACAATGCAGCAATGCGGATAAGACCCAAAGAATGCTACGTCCACCCCTGGGGCGCTTTGAGTGTCCCGAGAATCCATGGGAAGAAATTTCGATTGATGTCCTGGGTCCCATACAAGACGCCAATGGAGTCCAAAAGTACCTTACGGTGGTCATCGATCGTTACTCCAAATGGCCTGAAGTCCACGTGGATGAGAATGCGGAGACGGACACTATACTGGAATTCCTCACCGAGGTATTCATAAGGGAAGGCATTCCCAAAGGGATCCTAAGTGACAATGGCCCGCAATTCACCTCGGCCAAGTGGCAAACTTTCATGGACAGGAATGGAATCACGGCCCGACACACGCCGGTGTATCACCCTGCGGGAAACGGAGCCGCGGAAAGATTCAACAGGGTAATTATGGGGTCGGTACAAGCAGCAATCAGCCAAGGGATAAATTGGGAAAAGGAGCTGAAGCGGCTGTTATGGGCGTACCGGATAACTCCTGCCTCCACGGGGTACAGTCCATTCCGAGTGCTGAGAGGGAGAGAGCCTTTCACTAAGGACAATGTGGCTTGGAAAAAGCTCACGGTACAAAGTCACTGGTCTCCAGCAGTAGTGGGCAGAAACCTGGAGAGGGCACAAGCAGTGTACACAGACTATTACGACACAAGGCACAACACCAAGGAGGTTGCACTTGAGAGAGGGGAATGGGTGAGAGATAAAGTACCAGCACCCAGAAAGAAAGGAGACGGCAAGTTCACACCCCTGTTTCAAGTTGTGGAGCCATACTCCAGGTCTGCCCTGCTAAGTGACGGGAAAGTATGGGCCCAAGATCGCATGGCGAGATGCGCCAGGGCCAATGGGGCGGAACCAGCCAGGGAGCTGAACGACACAGGGCATGCCAAAGTCACGCCGGACGCGAGGGCGGCACGGAAGAGATCAGGCGGAGAAGAAGGGGGTTCCCAGTCGGGGACATGGAGCAGAGGAAGAGGAGAAAGCACAGAGCAAGAACAGGACACCCAGGAGACGCCTGAGGAGACAAGACGGAGCGGAACAGAACTCAGAGAAGAGAGGGAAACTTCCTACCCAGATGGGGTCGACTCCACCCCTACCACGGGTGAAGGAAGAGGAAGGACATGTTGTGGTAGGAAAGTAATGCTACCAAGGAGGTTCGAGGAGTTCAGCATGGACAACAAGTAAGACTGTTCTTAGTTGTAGTTGAGTACTGTAATTCATGCTTTTGTGAAGGTGGGAGATGTGGTGCAGCGGTCTAGTCTGCGACGCACACTGCGTGTGACGTCAGCAGACTTCCGGGGGGCGGCCATTTTGAGGTCGCATTAGCGTGCTGATTCAGAAGTGATCGGAGCTCCGTGCCGGCGCTCCCGCTGACAGTTATTTAATTAATAAACGCGTGTTCCCTCACAACCACGTGTGGCCTCCTTATTGCACAGAGCTCAAGGGGGAGTAACTAGCTTCATTACACTCGGTTTTGCTTTCATCTGTCATTCTGCTCTGTGGATACTCTAGAACACAATCCAGTTTGTTCCGCTGCTTCCCGATCAAACATCCCCTTATTGGGATTTATGTGCATGTGCAAAGCGCCTTCCCCCGCTTTCCGCATTATCCTCAGGCTGCACAGAAGATTGCATCCCTGCAAGACGGGCAGCCCGAGTGCCTTTCATTGTATTTCTCGGCGGCGCCATATCCAGACGTGACCAATAGATCCCGGACACCCAGGAGCGAGAACCGTTACTGCAGGAGTACGAGTCCAAGTTTCTCCAGCAGGCTGTCCTCGCAGCCTGCCAAAGCCTGCCACTCCAGATGAGCATCCACAATCTTTGAAGCAGTGAGCAGAGCAAAACGTGAGCAATACGGGACCAAGACGGGACCAAAAAATCACCGCGCGGGTGCAAGTGTTTGTGGTAAGCGTTTATTCAGTTATTTTGGCACGGAATCTCCCATTACGGACCAGTTGGGAACTGAAAGCCCAGCGGAGACGCGAGACGCGGCGGCTCTAGTCTGCCATCTTCCTTGCTATTTACTAATTTTTAACAGACTAGCTGTGCAGTATTAGGTGCTATTTTTTAATGCGCTCAAGATTGCAGTAAATACGGCTAGCTCTATGTGTTATATTAAGTTTACTACTTAACATCTGTGTAAACTATTAAATATAGCTTTGTCTTTTTCCCAGATGTAATTAGTCATGCAAAGCTACTTTAGTTCATATAAAATTGAAACATACCGTTCACTGGTAAAGTTTCTGAGAGCTAAGTTAATCGCTACAAAGCTCTTAGACACACTGAGAGTTTATGATAAGTTCAGCACTCTGGGCATTGGACACGTGCTGAAAAGGAAGCATTCACATGAGAGGACTTTGAAGTTGTTCAAACAGAGGATCTTCTGGTTCCGTTTTTGGTTTATATAATGGTTTCTTACAATTTTACATTGTAAGCTTCTTCCTCCATTCTCATTTCTTTAGTCCCAGCATCTTCCCCACGCATCCCTTGTTTCACGATGTACCATTGTGGATCTGTACTAAATATGAACTGTTCTCCAGCATCAGCACTTTTTGTTTTAGGACTTTTTGTTTTGAGATGAAACTCCGGATAGTTGACACCAAGATGCACATCAGAATGAGAAGAACTCAACTTCTCGATGATGTTTGGTAGAGCCATACCTCATCAAGTCCTACTCAGTAATTATGTTGTCTAGAAATATCAGTAGTTTTGTGCTCTATAGAATGATTGCGTTTCATTGCCCTGAGTTTCCATACATGTATTTCTGGATTGTAGATATGTCTTAATGCTTGCTTATCTAGTCTTTAAGTGATGTAGAACGTGGCTAAATGCTTGCAATACTTTAACCTTTCAAGGGGCATTTGATTTATCTTCCTTCTGCCTTAATTCCTCATAAGCTATCAATTATAGAATGACTAAGAGATTCCACTCAGTATGCCTGTTTGATGAAGACTCAATTTCTTGATGGTTCCCTGTTCACTCCTTAGCTGTTGATCACCAGACAGAGTAGTTTTGCTAATCAGTGGGCTTATCATGAACTAATTTATACTACTTTTAGAATAGGCGCCTCCTTGGACAGTGCCTTGTGGCAATGTTGACCAATGTGTGACCACCTTATATAGAAGTGGTTTAATTGTGTACTTATGTTAAGATCTGAGTTGAGGGATAGACCTTTAGAGTAAGCTAGTTCCACATTTTAACCACTTGAGTAGTGAAGTGAATTCCCATTTTGTGGTAAGATTGAAGGGAGTAGTGTATAGTGAGGCTTTTTCTTTGTTTACAAGAAGGAGCATGTCTGCTCATCTTATTTTCTGTCTGCAGATTCTTCATTCTGTTTCTTAGGGCCACAATCCTATCATCCATATCTATCCAGCAAGTTGGCGATGTCCCATAAGGGTTGGAAAAAGACCCATGTATGTACAGTTGTATAATAAATGCATTAGTTTAGAACAGCATTTCTACATTTCCGTGGTGTTGGTAACATCGTTCTTCATAGCTGATGTACCTGAAAAAATGGCTTTGTAGCCGATTAGGGAACTAAGAGGCACACCTTTATCAAGGAGATCCACTACATTTGCATTTTAAACATTACGGGATAAGGAGCGTTTGTTTCAAGAAATAGGTAAGTCAAAAGGCTGAAGTGCCAAACAACTCTTCAGACCAAAGAATATTATTTCTGCCTTAGCCAATTCTGCTTTAGTCAGTTTTGCAATGTGTATCTATTCAA
This sequence comes from Triturus cristatus, assembly GCF_964204655.1. NCBI lineage: Eukaryota > Metazoa > Chordata > Amphibia > Caudata > Salamandridae > Triturus > Triturus cristatus. The sequence goes on from NC_140595.1 coordinate 427,960,262, forward strand.
GGTTCATATTCCTTTCACTAATCTGCCATTTATGAGTTGTGCTTGGAAAAGCATCTAACTCAAAAGTTTTTGGGTTGTCAACCTTAGGCTGAGTATTCGGCACAGAACAAAATAGACCATAAGCGCCTTAGGCCAACAGAATAATTGCCAGTTTAAGATTCTATTTCCGCCATCAGGTTTGGAAGCATAATGCTACTACTTGATGGTGGAAAAAGGCAACTCATTTGATTCTGGAATACCCTCAACCTGTAGAACAATTTTCACAGGAAAGCACATTTTTTTTGTTCTTGTGCCTTCACAGCTGAAAATATTGACATAAGATTTCTTGGTCTCAGACAGTTCTGTTTGTTTGGCACCTGGATATACACTTGGAAAGTGTGTAGAACCTGGAAGTACTCATGAGGACAGTTCTGTTTGTGAGGATGTACTCATGAGGACGTTGTCCTTAAACTGGGGTTTCTGTTTCAACTGAGAATGAAACGTTAATAGACTGAGGGACACATCAAGAAATTGTTCACCCAGAGATACTTTTTTTCTAATAGTTTGACTGCCGCAGTAATTGTATGGTATTTTTTACTGGAGGCTGTTGACTGGACACATGGTTAACCATCAGCGGAGGCTTTGGGTGTGGATATTTTTCAGCATAGCTACACTGAAGTTCTGGCCACCCCATCTAGACTCTTAAGCCTACCTCTCACAACTACTGCCAACATGGGTTTGAATTAAGGTCACTAGATACTGAGGACTTTTGTTAAGTCAGGACCTATTAAGGTGTGGGAGGATATGTTAGAACCCTCCACCATTTAACAAAGGAAAATAAACCCTAAAATGAGAATTTCCACTAATAGATGCATTCACATGAATTATACTTTCAATGTTCACTATGCATCCTACTTGGCTTATCACTTGGAAAATGTAATGCAGTTTTGAAGAATTACACTGGATGTGCAAACACCTGTATTCTGAAGCTCCATGTTTTTTTTTTATACTTTGCCTCTCAGCCGAGACAGTCACTAGAGGGTTCGAACTAATTCATAGTGCAACTAATGCATAGTACACCCAATGCCAGGAAATCCCATGATTACTCGTAATTCCTAAAGATTACTCTTGCGGATTTTTCACTAGGTAAAAAAAAAAAAGAAAAACGGAGTATGGAACATTTGGACATTTAACTTTTTTTTTCTCTCTCCAGTTTTCTTTCGGTGAAACCCCAATGAAATAAGTGGAAGTTTTGTTCCACTCCATTTTCCACCCTGGAAATGTACATGCTTCTGCCTTCAACAGGAGCAACTACTTACAAAAGCTTGATGATAGCACATAAATTTACAAGATTATGGTTGTTCAATTAATTTTGCCAGCTGCCACCTCTGTAACATCTCTTCTCTTCCTACAAACAATAAAAAAAAAATGCCAGAGCTGAAAATCACTTTTAAGGGTCGTGGATGCTTTTTTAACCCCCCCTCGCCCCCCCCCCAATCATGACGGTGAATGAGGATGTTCAGATTTGAATTGCAAATGACTTTTTTTGTGCACTTACAAAGATCCTTCGGGCTGTGCAAAAACCATTGTGACTTGAACCCCAACTTCTTGTACTTAAAAAGAAGCCGTTACATGAGTTTTGAGGTCATTGCTGGCAGTGTTGCATTTGGTTGTGCAGCGCTATCCCGCCTCTGCTAAGGGTTTGGAACAAAGAGACCCCATCCTGCCAAGAGGTGCCGTTGACCTGGAAAGCATCACCTGAAAGCAACCTGTGCCGGTAAAGCAGAAGTTGTTTTCCTCATACTGGTTGTGGTATGCCACACCTTTGTTAAGTAGGACTAAACCTTTATTATATGTTCAGACCAATTAGATTTTTTAAATTCCAGAAATATTTCCCAGCTACTAAGCCATAAATGTCAAGGAAATGCTGCCTGGAAAGGTCAACATGAGCTGTTTGAGTACTGCGTTACCCTCTTGTGAACCTTAGTTTAGCTCCACCTCTTCTGTTGTCACCCTCGATTTTAAACTTGAACACTGGCCTGTTTGTGAATAAATTGTTAATAACTGTAAAATTTTCACCTAATTCTGGCGTTTAAAAACATTGCTTCTCCAAGTATTCCTTGAAGTGTTCCTGTTAAATTCGTGGATTAGCAATTAAAACGTTCATGCAAAAGTACTTTCCAAAATAAAAATCCTTGGTGTGCTATTCTGTGATAGATGAAATTGGTAATTTAACCAACTTTCTGGAACTACAATTTGTTTATCCTTAAAAGTGCAGGACAGGTCTAACAATCTTGCTACTGTAATACCGACTGACTTGTTAATGTGTTGCTCTGTGTTAAATACTTTTGTGAAAATGTTTTGGGGTAAACCTTCCTGCTAATTGACCCCCATTACCTAAAATGGTAACTTACATAATAATATTTTGAGAATATGCCCCGATTTTATAAAATTGTTTGGACGAAAGTCATCTGAATGGCTTGAAAACGCTGTGCCACTCTGTCCTTGATTTATTTTTAGGTCGAAGCCTACAGACAGTGTAGTTGTCTGGTTTCCTAAAGACATTTTTGGGACATTCTGAAAGCTTCCATGGGGATGCATTCCTTCTCTCCCACTGCTTACCATTGGCTTTGTGGTTTGTAACTCACATTTTCTGGCTTTTTATTTGCTGGCTTTATTTGTTTGAGACTGTCCAGCTGATGTTAGTCCCTCTCAAGGAGCAAAGCCTTTTCACACTACCTCTGCTTGTAGACTTCATTGAGTGGTCCTTTCTGTAAAGAAGCCTGTACATTTTATTCTTATCTTGTCACATTTGCTGTGCTTTCAAAACAGAGGTCAAATGTCAGGCTCTGTCTTCCGAGAGAGCTTGGTGGTTACTTTTCTTTCTCAGACTTCAGAGTGAGAGGATTGATGTGACAATCTTGCTGGATTCTGGGAGTAGTAAAGGGTTTTTGTCTTGCACACATTATTTAAATGAAATGTGCAAGTACTTCAGAATTACGAAAGCACAAATGATGCCAATATTTTTGTTCAATCTGAAAATGTGTTGGAAACAAATACTTTAATATGATCAAGCCACATCCATACACAAGGTGATGCCATTTCCACACATTATCCTTTGTGCACTGTATAGTTTTATTAGTAAAACTGTATGTCTGTGCAATCATATTGGTTATTTAAATTGATAATGTGTTTTCTTTAATGGCAGTGTGCTACCATACCAAGCATACTCCACTCTGCACCACTCCACAGTGCTCTATTCCACTCTACACTTCTGCATGCTACACCACTCCAGTCTAGGCCACACCACTCTGTGCCACTCTGCACCACTGCACTCTATATTTCTGCACTCAATGCAAATAGACTCTATGCCAATGCACTCTACCACTCCATGTCCATGCACTCTGTCAATCCACAGGACACCACTCTAATCTACTCTAGGCCACTGCACTATACACCACTTTACTGTACGCCATTACACTTTACACCACTATGCTCTACACAATGTACTCTACCTTACGCCATTCCACTCTACGCCACTCTACTATATGCCACTTCACAACACTGACATTCTACTCTGCAACACTGCACTCTCTGCCACCGACCTCTCGCCACTCTACTCTGCACTTTTGCGCTCTGCTGATGCACTTTGCACCCCCTCTACTCTGCATTGCTGCACTCTACGCCAGTGCACCCTGCAGCACTCCACTCTGGTCCACTCCACAGCACTCTATGCTACTGCCCTCTATGCCACTCTACTCTGCACCTCTCCACTGCGCAATACACCACTGCACTCTACTGTGCACTGCCATAATATATGCCACTGCATTCTTTGACACTGCTTTGTACATCTGAATACTCTGCCACTGCACTGTATGCCACTATACTCTGCAACACTATGCCAATATACTCTGCAAGACTATCCTAATGGACTCTACTCCACACCTCTGCACTCTACTCCACACCACTGCACTCTACTCCACACCACTGCAGTCTACTCCACACCACTGCACTCTACAATACTCTTTCTGCAACACTGCACTCTACGCTACTGAACTCTATGCCATTGTACTCTGTACTACTGTATTCTATGCCAATGCTCTCTACACTACTGCACTTTGCAGCTCTCTACTCTGCATCACTCCGTGCCACTGCACTCTGCAGCACTCCACTCTATGCCACTGCACTCCAACGCACTATACTCTGCACCACTCAACTCTGCACCATTCTATGCCATCGGCACTGAATGCCACTTTACTCTGCACAACTGCACTCTATGTAACTCTACTCCATTCCACTCCACTACTGTACTCTACACCACTGTACTCTACTATGCAACACTCTAATCAACGCCACTGCATTCTATGACGCTGTACTCTATGCCTCAGCACTCTCTGCCACTGTACTCTACAACACTGTACACCACTGCATTACTGAATTATTCTCAGTGGACTATAAAGTGAAGTTTTGCCAACTTTGGATAGGCTGCTTTTCATCATTAGATCTTCTGCTCACCTGGGTGCTCCAACCGGATACCAATATGTGCCACTTATATAGCCTGTTCCAGGAATCACCAACTCTTATGCTCTGTATATGCCCCATCTTATTAGATGAGCGCAGAAGACTGCTTCGCCATTTCCTGATAAACAAATGACAAACGTGGCTGTTAAATTTCTCTTGAATGAAGCTCACCACAAGCAATTGGTAGCCTCATTAAATTCCTGAACAGAGCAGATAAAATACTTAGGTATCCAGTTACTTCTCCAAGCCTCCTGAGAGCTTCTGCTTCAGTGTAAAAGGCACGGATATTAAAAATGTGGCCCGCAGCAAGCAGTGGATCATCTACTCTGTTTGGATATCACATGGGATTACCAACTCACCAGCTATCACATTCAAAAGATCAATATAAAATACTTGATAGCTTAAATGGACACAACTGTTTAAGATTCCTTATTGCTTGATTTTTCCTAGGTCCTTTGAGTAGTGTCTGGAGCGAATCCTTTTGAGTTCTGCTGCCTCTAGAGTTGAATAGATACTGTTTAGATTACCTCCTCTGCCCTTGTATCGCTGTTGTCCACAAAACTCTAATAATTAGTGGGAATAAGAGGGAAGCTGCTAGGCAAATGTAGACACTTTAATATGGGTTAAATACAAGTTTATTATTGGATTCAGACGAACATTACCTATACTCTCAAATTCGAAATTCTTAGTCTAGAGTCAGCTTGTCACATCTTCACAGTATCTCTGGTGAACATTCCGTATCTCAATATTTATAGTATCTGGCACTTTAAAATCTTAGCACTTTACTTATAACCTTCTGGTTTACTTACATGTTAATCACGCAGATGAATCAAACCTTCACTTCAGAAGTTCTTAATTTTTGTAAATTGTTGCCTAGATAAAAATGCAAACAGACTAGACTATTGTAGGACATACAAATCCCACGCATCTGTCAAAATGATTTACTGCCATGTACATATGCAGTAAGGCCTAAAGCTTATCCTTAGCATTTGTCACAATCTTAGTGTTTAGTCTACAGCATTAGCTTGTTGCATTTTAAAGATATTATGTTATGAGTTCATCTGTTTTAAGATCTATATGAATTGACTATATTGCACAATGAGTTGCTGCTTATTTATTTGCACAAATTGTGATATTGTGAAACTATTTATGCTTGCACAATTCTTTGTATCTTGTACTTGGCACTTTAATGGACTTGATTGTCTAAATAAAGAATTTTAAAAGTCAAAGTCTGTACACAATTCCACTCTACGCCACTCCACTCTATGCCACTCCATTCTGTGTCACTCTACTCCAATGCACAGCACTCTGCCACTCTACTCTTCACCATTGCACTCTACACACTCCACGACACCACTACCTTTTAGCCATGCTAATCAGTAGCCGCAATGTTGTACAGCATGGCTAAAGCACATTGACAAAGCCAATAGCCCTTGCATAGATTGCTGATGGTGGTGACCATTAAGTCCAGGTTCACAGGCCTTTTTACCTGTACTCCTGTCGAACTGACACCTACTCAGTTGAGTGTTCATACAGCCCCTAAACCCCCCTCCAACAATTGGTTCATCTTGCCTATTCTCATGTGCGGGGTACTCCATCTATTCAGTTTGAGGGCGTATCATGGTAGCATAGCGTATGGTGTTGTCTACTGATATGCAAGACGGGGATTCACTCTGTGGGCTGTCTTATGACTAATATGGACATGACCTCCTGCATGTCTTGTTCTTGGAACCCACTCCATGAAACTAGTCCATCTAATAAGTAGTGAAGTCTTTCATAGTTGGTTGTGCTGGATTTCTGGACTATAGTTAAACCAACCTCTCTTTCTAAGTAGCCTTCCCTCTCTGGCTGCCAGAGGAAGTTAAATACATTCTCTGGCCAATGTCATTTCCTGGGGCTCAACCTTTTCGGGTGTCCTCTTTCCGTAAGGCCCTGGCCAAGCATGAACTCCTGGAAATCCTTGTGCTTTTTCCTGTGGGAGAATGAGCTGGACTGATTTGTGAGCAGATGAGTTGCCTAATTGCTGGAAGATCTATAAGCGGCCCATCTGGCTGAAGTGCCTTTGCTCTGCATAACCACTTGTGAGCCTGTATCCCATCCCCTCCAAGTACTCTTAAGAGTGTCCTTACCAACATTTCCGAGTTCCGGAAACTTAGATCTTCTGAACCTTACTCTCCTGGAATGGATTCAAGGTCAATGCCTGGGGTTTGCTGTCTTGATTCCCGAACGGGCTGACCCTTTCTCTCCAGCCCTCATAGTTTCTTAATAGTAGTGAAGGACTGGGCTATTCTAAGGCCCAGCGGTGCCAGGGGACAACACCTGAAACCTTCGTGGGTTACCTGTTCCGGCGTACAAAACACAGACTTGGGACACTTCCGGTGGCGTCAAAGATCAGCGTTTATTTACTGCAGGGATACAGAAGTCACAAGAAGTACACAACGTGTAGGTTCTGGGAGACTGCTTCAAATTGCACAAGTGGATCGCTCCTTTTATACACATTTTGGTCATAGAACAACATGGCAAACAAAGGTTACGATTCAGTTCCCACAGTAAACTTCAAAAGGGTCGCATTCATGTTTCAGAAACCCGGAACATAATTACAACTACATTGCCGGTTCCCAACTGTAAAAGCAGATCATCCCCACATTAAGCACATTCCATTCTGGCTGTAAACACATTAAGAGAAGGGACAGAAACAGATGCAAAGGAAGAACAAGGATGCACAACAGATTAGGAAAGAGTGTAGGGAGTAATAACGGAAACCTGATCACAGAATCAAAGGCCTCGTGACTAATGCAGGCATGGCTGAAACAATAGACCAATACGGCAAGATGAGCCCTTAGCGGGGCCATCTGCCTCTGCCGTGTCATTTCCTTCATCATAAAAGACACCCTCAAAGAAACACGTGTCTTCCGTGAAGGCTTGGGAATCCCAGGGTCACAAAGCGGACAAGGTCCATTCGCTGGCTACTGGTGGGCAAGAGACAAAATGGATGCCGCATCTAAAATGGAACCCGAGGGTTTGAATGGACATACCAAGAAATGAGACGATCCGTACGTAGTAGCGTAGCGAAAACGCGTACACCCACTAAACTCATCATTTGCGGTTCGCTGATACCAGATTCGTCCATATTCAAACACACCAAAAAGTGTCGTTCCGATTCACACGGAACCTCAGACGCTCCTTTTGCCCTCATGTAGGCAAGCACTAATCGAGATCGGAGTCGATTTCGATATTCATCAGATCGTTCAGCTGTTGCTGGAACATCATTCTATCCATCAATGTCTCCTTGGTAACAGATGGCCGTCTTATACACGCTGTAGCACAAAGACTACATAAGGCAGGACCACACTGCACACAAAGACAGCACGTGAATAGAAACGTTACAACAACCCCTACGATCATCAGAATCTTCCAACCCCAAGTGGATATCAGGCCCCAAAACCATCCTAGAAGTGTCCAATTACCCTCGTCCACGTGTATGGACTCGGAAATCTTATGCAACTTCGAGATGGCTTGGTAAACAGTTAGAGCGTTGTCAGGAATGAAAATGCAACAGCTCGAATGGATAACTTTGCACACACCATCTCTATCTGCAAGAACAACGTCGAGAACCATACGGTTCTGCAACGTCATAAGTCTATCCGCCTGAAGTTCTGCTGCTAAATTACCAAGAGCGCTCGCAGTTATGTTAGCAGTCATCTCTACCACACGGGTCAACTGTCTCAGGTTCCTACTATTAACCATAGGTCCCCAAAACGGCAAGAAACCCTTAAAGAAGTCTCCTGCTTCTTGACCAGCAGTATCCTCTTGACTAATAACGCCTCTCACAATTCTAGTCCTGTGATAGTCCGAGGCAACTGTAAAAGTCGGTGGTAAAAGATTCGCGATATAACAGGTACCCGAGAAATCACGGGGCAACCATGTATATGCACGTTCATAACATACGAAATAGGTACCCTTGGCAGTCAGAAAAACAGGGCAAGAGAGCATCGGTAGAACATACGTATCAGTGCAAGCACTGTTCCCGAGTTGCGCTCTCGGATTTCGACCAAGACCCTTCAAGCAGAAATTACCGAGGTGGGGTACGATCCATATTGGAGACGAGCTCTTGAGCTGTCTATCACCCACTGACGTACTATACTCTGCTTCACTCAGGTCCTTATAGGCTTGCACCTCTTCATCTGGAATAAGCGATGCATCAAAAACATCTCTATCTAAATCCGCAATCGCCATTACCAAAGGCTTGTGGTACGGACCAGGACCAAAGTTTGCAGAGCGTGGCTCTCGACTGGGGTAGGAATCTAGTGCACTACGAAACATAGTTTGGAATGCTCGAGCTGACCCTTGGGAGCTATAAGGAAGAACCAGATACGGAATACCCCTATCCATGGTATGTGGCATTAACCCACACACCCAACAATTGGTAGTGTTCATTACCAACTGATGCTGATGTAGGAGCTGAACAAAGGAGTTATTCATGAATTCCGCACGTCTAACCTGTTCATGTTGGGGCAGAGGATGAAAGGAATGTGGAGAAACAGTGGTAATAGAACTTGGTTTAGGAGAAAGAGTAGGTGAAATAGAAGGCAACAACAACTGTATTCCGAAATACACTCCACCCACCAATAGCAGAGACACAGTCAGAAACAACAGAAATACCTGTAATAAAAAACACTTCGTTCGTACAATCTTATGCAATCTTGATCTTTGCGCCGACATCCTTTATACTTCCAACAGCTTAGAGAATGCCATCCTCTAAAAACCGTCCGTGACGTACTTGACGCACTTCGTTCTGAGTAGCGATTATCAATTCCCAGGAGTTCCCAGGAGTCGACAAAAAAGTAACCGACCTAGTGTCAGAAACCTGCTAAACAGAAGGGAGTACCCGCACGGCCCTACGGTTAACCCGGATGATAGGTTTTCCTTAACACGCAGCTTAATACAAATCTCTTTGGCTGTGAAAAGCATACATAAAAAAACTCAAAAATTCAAAAAAAAAAAGGATGTAATTGTTCATAATGTTCTTGGCAACGGGAAAGGGAAAATATAAGGAAAATTTCATTAGTCTCTGTTACGTGGACGAAGAAAATATCGATTTCTTCCAGGTCGAGTCTGTTCGGCAAACAATTGTTCAGCTGGTGAAAGTGTTCAGTCGATTGGATGACGATTCAGACCTCGAATTCTCTTCAACTGACGACTCAACGGGGGTGTCTGACTGCAATGGCAATGAATTGTCTCTTACAGGCTGAGCATCGCTGAACGGCACAAAACATAAAGGGGTCTCAGTTTCCGTTGCCGCTATACCAGTTCTCACCCAACCATCTGTTGGGGAAGGGATCGGCACCTTTTTGGTATGGCCGGCGTGTACTCAATTCTTTCTGCCTTCCAACCGAACTGCAGTCCTTGTGGCCAATAGCACTTGATAGGGTCCCACGAATCTCGGCTCCAGGTTACGTTTCCGGCCAAAATTTCGGGTAACGACCCAGTCACCCGGTTGGAGCCGATGTCCAGGACCCTCTGTCTGTGCTGGCAAAGCTTCAAAGACCTGTTGATGGATTAACCTTAGGTTAGTAGTCAGATCATGAAGATAATCAATTAGCATTGGATACTCAAGACTGGAAAAAACCTTAGGTCTCGGAACTCCCCAAATATTCGCAGGGCGGCCGAACACAATCTCATATGGGCTGAGCCCTACTCGAGAGTGTGCAGTCGCTCTGGTTGATAGGAGAGCCAAGGGCAAGGCATCAGGCCATGATAAACCAGTAGTAGCCTGTATCTTTGCAAGTTTCAGCTTCAGGGTACCATTGTACCCTTCAACCAAACCCGCTGCCTGGGGATGATTGGCACTATGGAATTTCTGTCGAATTCCAAGGCCCTTACACACACTCTGCATCACACTTCCCACAAACTCACTTCCATTATCTGACCACACGATCCTTGGCATTCCATACCGCGGAAAGTATTCCTTCAGTAGGACTTTTGCTGTGGACAGAGCAGTATTATCCTTAAGAGGATAGGCCTCGATCCATCTGGAGAACGCACAAGCCACGACTAAAACATACTTCAGATTATTGCATCTCTCCATATGGATGAAGTCCAGCTGAATAACCTCAAAGGGACAGGCAGGAGGAGCAAAATGACCAGGTGGCGTGGGGGTGCCCTTGCCAGGATTATGCATCAAACACACCATACAATTTTTAACCACCCTTTCAGCACACTTAGCAATACCATCATTCTTCCATACAGGGGACAATAACTTACATATACCTTTCGCACTAATGTGTGACAACCCATGAGCCATAGTTACGACAGCTAATACATACGCATCCGGTAACATCCACCTCTGGCGTTCCGACAAATCAACCCAACATCCATGCATGTCCAGTTTTCCCATACTTTCTCTCCACTTGGTTCTTTCAGTTTCAGTGGCCTCATTCTGAATTGATTTCACACTTTCAACAGTGTCTTCACACATACCAGTCTCCGTCGGCCATCTCACTGAACCCGTAACATACATTCGGGTTGCAAGATTCTTAGCCGTTTCCTTAGCAATCTCGTCCGCAAATGCATTACCACGACCAACATCATCCGTAACCTTTCGGTGCGCACTACATTTAACAATCGCTACCTGTTTAGGTAATGTAAGTGCATCCAAAAGATCATTCACGAGCTTGCCGTGTTGGATCTTCGTACCATGCGACGTCAAAAAACCTCTTTCTCTCCACAATCGCCCAAAACTATGCGCAACACCGAATGCATACTGACTGTCGGTGAACACATTCACTCGCTTTCCTTTAGACAAAACACACGCTCTTGTTAGCGCAATCAATTCTGCTGCTTGCGCTGAATTCTGACTCAATCTCGCGGTTTCCACAACCGTGCTCAATGTCACTACAGCATACGCAGTTGTCACATCACCATTCGGCAACTTAAAACATGAACCATCAACATACAAAGTGCCATCGGGATCTGTCAACGGAGTGTTTTTCAGGTCTACACGACCCTTCGTTTCTTCCTCAGTTCGTAAATAACAATCATGTGGTGGTACATCATCTAGTTCCATATTAATCGGCAACAATGTCGCCGGATTCAGCACATTACAACGCTTGATCTGTATATGACTTGCCAAAAGGGTTAACTCGTACCCTGACAACCTTGCACTTGTCAGATGTTGAGTTTTTGTCCGATTCAGGAGAGTGTCAACTGCATGCGGAACCATCACTATGAGCATATTATCCATGACCAGACTTGCAGATTGTCGAATAGACACTGCAGCTGCCGCTGTCGCCCTCAAGCAACTGGGCAACGCTCTAGCTACCGGGTCTAAAGTCGAGGAAAAATACGCACATGGACGCTGCTTACCACCGAATGGTTGCGTCAGAACGCTCAACGCACAACCCTCTCTCTCGTGAACGTATAGTGTAAATGGCTTACTGTAATCAGGAGTACCTAACACAGGAGCCGAACACAGCGCATTACGCAGTTCAGAAAAACTTTTCTGACATTCTTCCGTCCATGGTAAAGGAGTCGAAACATCCTTGCACGTGAGAGCTATTAATGGTTTCGCTAACAGTGAAAAATTTGGGATCCACTGTCTGCAGTATGACGTGATACCTAGAAAGGCACGCACATCTCTCTGAGTTGTTGGCACAGTCATTCGAGCAATTGCTGCAATTCTTTCAGGGGTCAACCTTCTACCCGCCTTTGACAATAAGTGACCTAGATAGGTTACTTCTTGACAACAATATTGTAGCTTAGAAGGTGACACTTTATGGTGTAGGTCACATAGATGCTGTAACAGTGACACTGTAGCAGTTTTGCAAATCTGTTCAGTGTCGGCAGCTACCAACAGATCATCGACGTACTGAATCAAAGCCGCACCAGCCGGCAACACAAACGCATCAAGTTGGCCCTTAAGAGCTTGGCTGTAGATCGATGGACTCTCACAGTAGCCCTGAGGTGCGCGTTTGAACCTGAAGCTGCGACCACCTAATGAGAAACCGAATAAATCTCTGCTTTCCTCAGCAATCGGAATGCTAAAGAACGCATTCTTAAGATCGATTACCGAGAACCATGATGCAGAAGCCGGAATCAGAGTCAGCAAAGCTGTAATGTCAGGCACCACGGGAAACTGTGGAACAACAATTTTATTGACCTCCCGCAAGTCAATAACAAAACGATACACAGGAGGCTGAGAGGGATCAGTTCGTTTCAAAATAGGCAACACAGGACTATTGCACACGTTACCCCGCGTTTCCTCGATAACATCTTTATCGATCAAATCGTAAATGATCGCTAAAAGTGCTCGCTCACCATCAAGAGAGATACGATACTGGGGTATGCGTGGCAATCGCACGTTTGATCTTAATTGAACAACATAAGGTGGTATGTCCAACAGGCCCACGTCATTGGGGCCTGTCGCCCACAAAGAATCAGGAAGAGAACTTAATTCCGGCGGGAGCTTATCAGTCGACAGATACATAGGAGAGATCACTCTCTGACCTAGCGTAAGCTCTACTCCCGCAGGGGAGCAATACAAAGTCGCATACAACCGCTTCAATAAATCCAGGCCCAAAAGATTCTCACCACAACCAGTAGTCAAAATCAAAGGAGCTTCTAACTCTCGAGACCCAATCGTAAGGGGCAAAGGGCTAGAAACCGGATTGCTAACGGGGGCGCCAGAGAATCCAACAGAAACATTCGTCAAGCCAGGCAATGGTGCGCCAGGGAGTTTCGAATGCATGATGGAACTTTTCGCTGCACCAGTGTCCAACAAAAAAGGCTCAACTACGCCCAATGTGGCAACTGCGACATAAGGCCCTCTCTGATCGACCGGAACTGATACTACTCCCTTCCTATGTCTATGGCTGTCCTAGTAAATACCGTCCGCATCAATACCATGCTCGACGTAATAGTCGTCCACATGATACTGGGCAGATCTTCCAGACGAGGGATCGCGCCGATCAAAACAATTTTGCGAATCTGATGAAGTGGCAAGACGCTCGTTCTGATTCTGAGTAACACCGCGACCTCTACTACGTGATGCTTGTTGAGGACCACTGCGACATCCTCGAGCCGAAACACCATTGTTGCGGTCACGCAACACTGGACAATTGAACTTCAAATGACCCTCACCCCTACAATATGCACATTGATTATACCCCAACACAAAGCGAGGTATAGAGGAGTCAGTACGCGGCTGTGATCTAGAAAACTGTGATTGTGATCGATGTGACTGCTGCGAGTCGTTTTGATTCGCGCGCGGAGGATACGCTTGCTGCAATAAGACCTTAGTTTTAAGATCCTTCGTTTTCTTATCTGCACGTTCGCTTTCTTCCTTCTCCCTGTTTTCATAATATTGGGCCGTGGCTAATATCTGAGCAGTTGTAGAGACGGCCCACGAACTTTCAGAATTTTTCAATTTGATGCTCAGTTCAGACAACAAATTCGATACAAATTTATCAACAAACAATCGCTGACCTCCCTCAGAGCTCATATCCTGACCACTATGGTCAATAAATGCCTCCTCAAATCTCGTAAAGAAATCGGAGACACTCTCATCTTTCTTTTGTTTACACGCTGACAATTTGTCCCAATTAACGCGCATGGCTGGCATAAGTGTCTTCATAAGTGTAATTATCCTCTGAGGCAAATTTTCAATGAGCTGTTCAGGTTTAGCCCCACCAACTTGCTGGGCGTCAGCCGCCACAAGAGCAGCCCAATCACCGCCTAATTCAGCTGCGTGATCCTCTTGACGGATTTTCGCCCAAATCGGTTGAGGTACTACATTACCAAACATGTCAATATCTGCAAGATTCATAACCGTAGCAGCCACTAATTGGGACAACTCCTTATAATAACCTGCAGGGTTTTTACGGGGATCGGGCAAGGTTTGCTTCACCTGCAACACTTCCGATCGCTTCCATGGGAGGTGTATCCAAACCCTCTGAAAGTGAGGTGGAATAACAGGATTAGCATTAGGATTACCTGGCATCCATACTGGGGGAACTTCCCGCATAGGATACTGACCAGGTTGTGCCATCCACTCCGCAGTTTCATCCTTAAACAATGCTCGAGGTTGTACCGCAGAGCGGAAAGATAACAGGCGCTCTAGAGCATGTCGAACGTTATCACCTACAATCGTACCAGTCGAAAACTGATTCTGAAGCTCAGTGATCTCGGACGGTACATTATCTACCGCATCATCATCCCACTCTTCTTTTAAGAATTTACACATTTCCTCATACACGAATCTTTGTGTGGGCTCATTAAACTGGGAAAACGTCTCAAAAACTACACGCGACTAATACTTCGCAGGATGCCTAATCCATTTACGCGCCATTTTCACTAACGACTCGCGTTCCCTACCATCAGGAATTTGACTGCGCCTCTGAGCAACATCGGAAAGATTTGACCCAAGTACTGGTCCAAAAAACGGAGAATAGAGAGTAGCGACAGCATTAAATATTCGACTACGAACAGAAGGGGATGAAGAAGAAGGTACAGAAGCAACAGCAGTTGGAGTAAGCGAAGAGACAGTAGCCGTAGTCGGGGTAGCAGTAGTAATGGTAACGAGAGGCTGATGAGGTACCGGTAAAGGAGCAGTAGGAAAAGGAGCCGGTAAAGGAGGATGGACAATCTGTGGAACAAGGGGATTCGGAAGAACAGGAGGAACGGCGGGCTGACCAGCAGCCGCCAGAACAACAGGTTGAGGGACAAGAGGAATCACCGGACCCACAATATCTGGAGCATAGGGAGGTGGTGATTTCATGAGATAAGATAATAGGGGGTCCTCTATCACCTCCTCTCCCGGTTTATCAGAACTAGACGGCAATGCCGGATAACATCTATCCACTGCCATATGATGAAGTCTTGCACTAACTTCCTGCTCCTTCTCATCTTTGTCCCGCTGATACTGTTCTGCATTTTGCATCACCGTAATGACACCTTCTCTCTTATTTTTCTTAATCTGTTTGATTTCTTTCTGTTTGGCCTCTTTGCGCCATAATCGAAAGTAATCAAACATGGCCGGCCTAGCCTTCTTTTTAAACAATTTAAACAAATTATCTAGGATTGCAATTTCGAAACTACCATGTGATGGCCAACTAAGAACACCATCATTTTTAGTGTAACAAATCCAATATTCATTATATATAATAGGACCCACACCGTGGCGACTATAGAGCTCATAAATTGGAGTTCCAACCGGAGGTATCGGGCATGAATCCTCTAGTCGGGAATCCGTGCTGCAACATTTAAGGAAACCAAACAAAGTACTACGGCCAGGCATCGTGCACACTAACCGAGTTTACAAACTTCAAGGGCTATCGAATGACGATGTCCTCGCAAAAAATGCAAGACCCTCGGTTTTTGGCAATTGCAATCGTCAAATAGAACCCAACAACTAAGAACCAACAACTAAGAACCACAAATGCAATGGAACCATGCAAATAACAAAGTAACCCGGGAGCGACCCACAAATACTTAACTGAAAGAGCAATGGCGGCACCAGGAAGGCCCGTCTATCGTCTCGCCGTACAAAGGACTACGCCAGGCGCCAAAACAGGTCGACAGTCAGGGCATCAGTCCGTCGCAGCCGTCAGGAGGTGGGAATCTTCGCGGGAAAAGTCTTTGGGCCACTTATTTCGACAACTGGATCGATGAAGCGGGGTGCACCTTCCCTCGGAGATTTCACACGAAGTTCCTCACGATCGTCGGGCTTTGGACCGGTACCGCTGATGTCGCACTACGTTGGGCGCCAACTGAAGGACTGGGCTATTCTAAGGCCCAGCGGTGCCAGGGGACAACACCTGAAACCTTCGTGGGTTACCTGTTCCGGCGTACAAAACACAGAGACTTGGGACACTTCCGGTGGCGTCAAAGATCAGCGTTTATTTACTGCAGGGATACAGAAGTCACAAGAAGTACACAACGTGTAGGTTCTGGGAGACTGCTTCAAATTGCACAAGTGGATCGCTCCTTTTATACACATTTTGGTCATAGAACAATATGGCAAACAAAGGTTACGATTCAGTTCCCACAGTAAACTTCAAAAGGGTCGCATTCATGTTTCAGAAACCCGGAACATAATTACAACTACATTGCCGGTTCCCAACTGTAAAAGCAGATCATCCCCACATTAAGCACATTCCATTCTGGCTGTAAACACATTAAGAGAAGGGACAGAAACAGATGCAAAGGAAGAACAAGGATGCACAACAGATTAGGAAAGAGTGTAGGGAGTAATAACGGAAACCTGATTACAGAATCAAAGGCCTCGTGACTAATGCAGGCATGGCTGAAACAATAGACCAATACGGCAAGATGAGCCCTGAGCGGGGCCATCTGCCTCTGCCGTGTCATTTCCTTCATCATAAAAGACACCCTCAAAGAAACACGTGTCTTCCGTGAAGGCTTGGGAATCCCAGGGTCACAAAGCGGACAAGGTCCGTTCGCTGGCTACTTGAGGGCAAGAGACAAAATGGATGTCGCATCTAAAATGGAACCCGAGGGTTTGAATGGACATACCAAGAAATGAGACGATCCGTACGTAGTAGCGTAGCGAAAACGCGTACACCCACTAAACTCGTCATTTGCGGTTCGCTGATACCAGATTCGTCCATATTCAAACACACCAAAAAGTGTCGTTCCGATTCACACGGAACCTCAGTAGTGTCTAGTCTTCAGTTGTAACTGGTAAAGTCTAGAAGTCCAGCTCGTGGCCTGAATCCCCTGGTTTCCTCTACTACTTGAAACCCTTGACCACAACTGACTGTTGTCAAAACACAGCCCCCCCCAAGGTACTGTGGTAAATAAAATACCGGACTGAATTTCATACGGAATCCTAAAATAAAGTAAAATAGCTCAAAATAACAAGAGGCAGAATCCGTGGTATAAGAGGTTTTCTAAATGGGCTTTATTCCATTCAAAATGGCCGACTCGAGTCGCGGCCTTCAGGTTCCGTCACCACGAGGGTTCAGGAAGTGAAGTACAATAATTTATTGACAGACATGTATTTTTATAATAAGTGCATTACAATGAAACGAATGTAGAAGGCGTAACATTTGATAAGAAGAGTGACGTGACAGTGACATAATCGAAACTAGGCGTAACAAGGAATAAAAGAAACATGATTGGTTAAGATTATCAGACATAGGTGGATCTATAAGATAATACTTGGCATAGATGCGCGCGCAGCAGCATGACGTGTAATTGACGTGCAACTAGGGGGTGAAGGGGACTTGACATTTAGCTCTACATGTGGAGACGAGAAGTCTGGGGGGTCAAGTCAACCTAATCCCAAATCATATCTACCATCCTATGTTTGGAGAACTATGTTATCCACAAGGAAGGACTCTCGGACAGAATCTATTCTATACTAACTGTGTGTGCGTGTACAAGCGTCTAAGTGTCTATATGAGATGCGAGGGGCAGAAAACTTTCCATGGCAGCAGGGCTATGAATCACTTGCAGGAGGACGGAAAGGCTGAGTCCTTGCTTGTGAGCTAAAGGAAATGTTTACCTAAATCACTTGACAGGAATGCATCGGCTGAAGAGCAAAATAGATAATTCGAAGGTGAAATACAACTTCTTGGCAGGCAGGCGAAAACTGGCCGAGGCAGACATTGTTAGCTGCACAGGGAGTAGGACAAAGTTCATGGATACAGATGCGAGCTCAAGCTGAAGCTGTCAGAGACAGAGAGCAGGGAAAGGCTTTGAGGACAGAATCGGGCCTACTTGCCTGAACTGTAAAAATGGAGTAACTTAGCCATATAAAGTCGGTGGCCTTTCATACCTAGGAATCGAATATCCAGCCCATTGATGGCGGATCTGACAGAGAACATGTCGACGGTAGACACACATATGTTTGCGTCTTAGAAACTGGAACTGGAGGGAACATACATGTACTTGTAACATGCATATAGAACCGTTGGGGTCCAAGATAGGGGACATAACTGATCAGGAAAATCCACATTTCCACATTCCCTCCTTGTCCCCTTCTTGCCCTTCAAGAGACATCAATCTTCATTATTCCATTGATTTGCTCATGGAGCATCATTTCTTCTTCCTTCTTCTTCCGGCATTCTGAACGAGACCTTGGTGGGGGAATACACGATGTGGCACACAGACCACAAATCGCTGGTCCACATTGTAGACATAGACAGCAACTGAATAGTATGAGAAGGCCAATACCTAGGAAGGATAGAACTCTCCATCCCCAGGCTGATATCACACTCCAAAACCACCCGGACCACGTCCAAGTGCCTGGATTCTCGTGTATCTGGCTTACAATCTTATGAAGGCGTGTTATAGCTTTATATACAGATGGCGAATTTTCTGGTATGAATATGCAGCAGCTGGATCCGATGACCCTGCAAGCTCCGCCCCTATCGGCCAGGATGACGTCAAGGACAAGACGATTCTGGAGAACAACAATTCTCATCACTGATTGTTCCTCTGTCAGATTGCCTAGGGCGGCTATAGTCTCGTTTACTACAGCTTCAAGAGTCTTGGTGAGTCTGCGTATCAGCTTACTATTTGATATAGTACCTATATAGGGAAAGATACCTTTATTGAAATCTACATATTTGTCCCATGCTGTCTCAGTATAATCGACAACTGGGAGATCTCTTCGCTCTCTATTGTGTACTAAATGAACATTTCGATAATAATCAGGGGGAGCTAGGAAAACAGGTGGCAAAAGGAATGCTATGTAACAGGTACCATCCCAATCTAGAGGCAGACGCATATATGCCGTCTGGCCACATATGAAGTAAGAATGGCGAGAAGCTCTAAATGAAGATTTACCTTGATCACTATATTCTACTATAGTAACGCATTGGCTATGGCCCATATGTATGGAACCAACTTTTCTCACACATAATTCACCGTTAACTGGAAATACTGACATAGTGGGCAGAATTAGTTCAACTTCGGATTTGACATTCAAAATCATAAGATTAGGCGTAAAATTACCTAATTTATACACTTCATTTTCTAAATCAGTTCCTGTTCTACTGGGGTGACCCTCCTTATTGGGGTGACAGACTTTGAATAAAACTATATTCAGATTTCCCCATATCCAGTGTTGTTGATAAACTGCTGTGTCTGGGTCTATGGAATTTAATAAACTAAACCATGCTCCACAGGAGCCATTGTGTGTGAACGGATGTGGAAAGAAAGGCAGAACTCCTTTGGTATTCTGATAGGGAGGGAGTCGGCCACACACCCAACAATTGGTGGCATTACTAGTCTGATGGGAATGATGTAACATACTAATGAATGTGTTATTACGCAGCGCAAGTCTATAGGACAACTCATGTGGCGGTAGGTCACTAAAAGAATGTTCATCAGTTATATTGAAAGCACGTTTAGAAACAGGATAATACATATGCAACAATATACTTGCAGTAACTATTAAAAAACTCAAGAAAAACAAAATTAATAAAGTCACAATACAGTGGCTACGCAGTGATTTACAATAAGCATGTCGTTTCATTATGATTCTGGACTCTACATGATTCAGACCTAAGGGATACATGTCGGGACAGATTCAACCGCTTCACCTTGGAGAGGACTTAAACAATCAAATCGTCCGACAGTTTAGATCTGGACCTGAGTTTCTGTTTATAGAGTTCGGTGCTACTGGCCTCAGCCAAAGGTAGCTTTGAGTCAATGGGGGAAGACACACGGGAAGTACTGTCTGTGTCAGGAGGAAGTCCATTAAATTTTTTTATATGGGTGGAATGCACCCATCCTTTTCTTCCTTCGATCTTCACAGCTGTTCTGGTCGTCAGCAGGACCAACTTAGGAAGCCTCCACCTTGGCTCCAGTTGGGTTTTCCGATCAAAATTCCTGACGAGAACATAATCACCGGGAATTACATCATGAGGTTTCACCTCGGTGTTGTCAGGAAAAGCTGCGACTACCTGTGAACGACAAGATTGTAGTGCAGACATCAAGGAAGCCAGGTAATCTGTCAGCATATTACAGTCAACATCCGTTATTTTACGGGGTATAGGCGTCCCCCACATATTCGGTGGCCTACCAAAGATCACCTCATAAGGCGATAGCCCTGTTCGAGAGTGTGCTACCATCCTCATGTAAAATAGCGCAACTGGTAAGGCTACTATCCAGTCCACACCCTTTTTCCTGACATATTTTAGACAATCTGATTTTTAAAAGTTGATTATGTCGTTCCACGAGACCTGCTGCCTCGGGGTGTCGGACACAGTGGAATTTCCACTGATATCCCAACAAGAGTGAGACATGTTTCATTAATTCGGATGAGAAAGGCTGACCGTTATCTGAATATACAACACGTGGTAAACCGTACCGTGGGAAGAATTCTCGAACTAGCTGCTTGGCAGTAGTCGAGGCAGTGTAATCTGATACGGGATACGCCTCTGTCCAACGGGAGAGAGCGCAGACAACTACGAGAACATATTTGAATCCTCGACAACGTTCCATCTGAATATAATCCATCTGGAGAACTTCAAAAGGATGGTCAGGAGGCTGAAATCCACCCTGCTCTACGGGAACACTCTTTCCTGGATTAAACTGACAACATATCATACAGGTACGAACTTTTTGTTTAGCTGCTGCTCGTAAATGTTTATTGAACCAAATGTGCTGAATGCTGTCTAGCATAGCCTTCTCTCCTAAATGTGCTGGACTGTGAACTGTAGCTATAATGGCTTGAACCATGGAATCAGGGAGAAACCATACAGATTTCTCCTTCGTCATCCATCCTTGATCTGTCTGGATCCCTCCTAGTTCAGTCCACTTCTTTATTTCTTCTGCTGTGGCATGTGTCTGTATGTCAATTACGTCAAGTGCGGGATCCTTAATTGTCATACACTGTGTTGGTTTCTGAACTATTGGCTTTGTCATGTCTAATGTGCGATTCTGAGCAGTCTGTTTAGCTGTTTTGTCAGCTAAATCATTGCCTTGAGAAATGGTATCAGTAACCTTCGTGTGTGCTTTACATTTCATAATCGATATAGCAGTGGGTAGATGTATTGCGTCTAACAAAGCATGAATGAGGGGTCCGTGCTGAATGTGGGCACCATGGGACGTTAAATAACCTCTCTCTCGCCACAGCACGCCGAAGTCGTGTACAACTCCGAATGCATAACGTGAGTCAGTGTATACATTAACTTTCTTATTTGTGGCTTGAATACAGGCTTGTGTTAGAGCAATAAGTTCTGCTGCTTGGGCTGACAAAGTATCTATACAATGTGTCTCAATAACTTCAGTGTCTGTTGTGACTGCATACGCGGCCACTAAATCTCCTGTACTTGTTCTCATGCACGATCCGTCTACATACAACGTCAGGTCTGGATCTAACAATGGAACGTCTGTCAAGTCTTGTCTAGGTTTCGTCTTTATTTCAATGATTTCAACACAATCATGAGCTAGTGGGTCTGTTCCAATTACAGGTAATAGTGTAGCAGGATTCAATGTATTACACCGTCGGATCTCTATGTGTGGTTGAAACAATGTCAGTTCATAACCGGTAAGTCTTGCTATGGTCAAGTGTTGTGTTTGTGTTCGGTTCACAAGAACCTCTACTGCATGTGGTACTTGTACTGTCAATGGGTGTCCTAATACTATGGCATCGCTTTGTCTGATTGCTAAAGCTGTCGCTGCCACTGATTTCAGGCATGCAGGCAAAGCCTGAGCTACGGGATCTAATGTACTGGAAAAATAAGCACATGGCTTGCGTGATCCTGCTTGATCCTGAGTGAGTACTGACAAGGCAGTACCTTCGCGTTCTGTAACAAAAAGTGTAAAATGTTTGCTATAACATGGCGTTGCTAAAACAGGTGCTTGACATAAAGCTTCCTTTAGGCTTTCAAAAGCTTGTGTATGTTCCTGAGTCCAAGGGAGAACAGTCGATGTGGCTGCCTCCTGTGTGGTTAACTGAATGAGTGGTTTTGCTAGAAATGCGTACTGAGGGATCCACTGCCTACAATATGAAGTGAGGCCTATGAAAGCTCGCACCTCCTTTTGTGTCTGGGGTATTGACATGTTAGCAATTAACTGGATGCGATCTGGTGTAAGCTGCCTTCCCTCCTTGGACAGCGAGTGACCAAGATAAATAACTCGCTGAACACAGAATTGCAGCTTAGAAGGGGACACCTTGTGCCCCTTGTCGGCTAGGAAATGTAAAACTGTCAGAGAAGCCTTTTCACATTCTGGCTCGCTTCTTGCGGTGATCAGCAGATCATCGACATATTGAAGCAGTGCAGTATTGACTGGCATGTGGATACTGTCAAGTTCTCGTTTCAGTGCTTGGCTGTAGATGCTGGGGCTTTCTGTAAATCCTTGGGGAGCGCGTGAGAATTTAAAGCTGCGCCCATTTAAACTGAATCCGAACAAGTATTGGCTTTCCGGATCTATTGGGACGCTGAAAAAAGCATTCTTGAGATCAATTACAGTAAAGAATGTTGCTTCGGAATCAATTGCTGTCAACAATGATGATATATCAGGGACCACAGGGAATTGTGGTACAATACACTTGTTTAGTTCACGCAAATCAATAACCAATCGGTATACTGGTGGGGCAGTAGGGTCAGTTCGTTTAAGAATCGGAATTATCGGTGAATTACATATATTGGAGTCTGTTTCTATAACTACTCCCTGGGCAATCAGCTCATCAATGATTTTCAGCAAAGCCACTACAGCATCATGCGGTAACTTGTATTGTCGCATTCGTGGTAGTACCACTCCTGCTTTCAATGTAACTCGATAGGGTGTAATGTTCATGCAGCCAACATCCGTAGGGCCTTGTGCCCATAGATGTACTGGTAAAGTCTGTAGTCGGGGATCCATGTCTCTAGACACATAGTGACCTTTAAAATCACGCAAAAACAACCTTACTCCTTCCGGAGAACAACATATTATGGCTCCTAGTGCTTTCAGAGTTTTAATTCCTAACAGATTTTCTGGGCATGATTTAGTAAGCAATAAATCTGTAGTTCGTGTCAAAGGTCCTATCGTAAGTGGTAGAGGCTGTGATACTTCATTAACAATAGGTTTTCCTGAAAAACCAAGGGAAACATTTTGAGAGCCTGAGAGGGGTGCCCCTGGAACTTCACTACGTTTTATAGTTGTTCGACTTGCCCCTGTATCGAGTAAGAATTTTCTATCTTGACCTAATAATTCACTATGTACATAAGGTCCTTCTTGATCTACAGGAATCTCGATAAGCGGTAAGTCAACTTCCCTCTCTAGGCTGGTTCATGCGTAATGCTGATATTCAGGGTATTCATACTGTGCAGTCTGATACATTTGTCGTGTCGTTGTTTGTGTGGCAGTAGCAGGCAACGGTGGTGCAGCTGGCACAAACTGTATGGGTTGCTGTGAGGCTGGCATGGACTGTTGCTGAACTGGCATGGACTGTCCATGCTGCATAGCTCCTTGTTCATTCTGATCTTGTCTAACTAATCGTGGTCTCTCTTTTGCAATACCTGTAGCTATATTACGTTTCAGGACTGGACAATCATGTACATAATGGCCTAGTTGTTTACAGTAATTGCAGGTTCCTTTTACAGGAACTGCAGAATCACCAGAATGTGTCACACCCTTTTTGTGACCATCTGCTGGTACTGTCTGAGAAACTAGCATTTTCATTTTTGTATCCTTCATGCGTCTATGCTCGTGTTCTTGTTCATCCCTAATTCTATTGTGATGATACTGTAACATTTGTAGCATTTGCGACGGAGTGTTACTTTGCCAGGTACTCTCGAATTTCAATATTCTATTCTTCACTGGAGGCAATGCATTTTCCACCAATTTTGTCACAAATAAATGTGGATATGAGTCACTACTTGCTTTTATACCACTATTTATACCAAAACATTTTTCAAATCGAGCATAATAATCGCTTGTGTCTTCATCTTGCTTTTGTTTGCAGGCTGTGATTGCACCCCAATCTTCCTTTTTTGTAGTTAATAAACGTGGCAGTACCTGTACTAGTAAACCTGGTAACAGTTTAACTTTATCCCCGAGCCCCGAACCTGCAGTTCGGCTCCTTTCTTCCTCTGCTAATGCTGTCCAGTCTATCTTTTGGTCTCCTACTTCCCACTCTTTTTCTTTCAGTTTTTCATAAATGCCAGCAGGCAAAAGCACCTTTAATATCGTCATAATATCAGGAAAGGTGTACTCTCCCATCAGTAACATGTCTTTAATTTCTCGGTGGAAACCCGCTGGGTCTTTGTCATGACTAGGTACTACTTTCTTCATTTCTAATAATTCCATTTTTGATATGGGTGTGTAAACAAATACACGGTGAAACTCATTGTCTTCGCCTTTTATTGGGTGCACTTCTCGTAAAGGATTTTGTCTATCCATATAGTACGGCGTTCTTTCTCTGTGGGGCAGCGAGAGAGAATCCGGACTTACAAAAAGGACATACTGTTTACGTGACACTAATATCTCTTTAATTAGCTTGTTACTAGAACCTCTCCATCTGTTTGTGAGTAGTTCCGTTAATATATCAGGTAAAGGACCAGGGTCAGCATGTTGGCACTTATATAATATGAGGAGTTGCTGAATCATATAGATTCCAGCTAAGCGTTGTTCATCTGTACTGAGATTGAGAAACGTGTGTGCTACGGTCTCATCACCGTATTTTTCAGGACTGTCAATCCAGTGAACGGCTGATCTGGCTAATTCTTGCTCATCCATGGAATCGAGGAGGTGGTAACCCCTTCGTTCTCGTAGTATCTTATCTGCGGCTTGAAACGAATGTTCAGGAGACTTCAGATTTATTACAGGCGTCGGATACGTTCTGCTGTTTTTTGGGCATACAGAATGTATTGGATCAGGAAAACATCTAGTATTTTCACAGGATCTTCCTCTGCCTACATAGGCTATGGTCTCTGACTGTCTTGCGGAATTCCCTGATTCGGACACTTCATCTTGCTCAAACTCGTCTGTTCCCAGTCTTTCTTCATGAATACGCTCTATTTCTTTACGGATTTTTCGGCACATGGCTATTATACAATTTTGCTTATCGTGTCTCCCTTCTGATATATTCTGACTCCATCTTGTAAGAATAAGCATTGCATTCGGGTCTACCCCCGGACGATCTTGATTTCTGATTATACAGTTTATGAGGAAACGTAACAGTTCCCCCTGTATCTCTACTTTCTGGAATTCCATAGCTCTGTTAATACATCCTGGATCTCGTCCTGTTTGAACAAAATGATATATGTTGTCTAGATGCGTAGTCATCCCTGGTAACCTCGCTAAATACTCTGCGGCTCGCCTGATACGTAATGATGCCAGGACCATTTCGTCCTCTTTACCAACCACCGGGTCATATCTACAATTTACAAGGAGTTCCTTAAGCGTACGTTCACTTACGAATTTAGGTGTACGTGAATGTGCTGACTCTTGAAAGACAAGTTTATTTATTCTAGGTGGTGTAAAAGTACTGCTAGCACCTCCCGTGGCCCTATCTGGGGCGTCGGGTGTGAATGGGTTCGTTGAACGTGACACAGCAACTATGGGTGTCGATACCTCTGTAGAGTCGACTGCGGAGACAGATGCGGAAACAGATGTGCTTGCCGACGCTTGTGTCGGAACTTGCTGTTGCACGGGGACAGATACCTGATCCTGACGTTGAACCCCTCCGCCAGACGGTCTATGTGGTGCGGCGTTAGCATACTCGGGAGCTGCGTCATCTAGATATGAGGAAAGAAAAACATCTTCTGCGGTTCTGGGAAGCCCCTTTGGATGTACCTTAATTGGAAATAATGGGGGTGGCAAGTCTTTTGGTATCTCTGGAGCAGCCTTAGGTAATCCTTCGGCTAGTAGGGGATACATACCATTCAAAAGAGCATTTCTTTGTCTATTTACTTGTTCTGATCTCACTCGGATACCTTCCTCAATTAATAGATTTTCTTGAACTTTATTTGAACTTTCTTTACTCCTCTCTTCTTGTCTACGTGCTTTTTCTGTTCGTCTATGAGATTCTTTACGCCATAACTCAACAGCGTCTTTCTGTGACTGTCTGACCTTTCTTTTCCATAACTCTTCCTCCACTTTCATGATGCACTCTGCATCCCAGGTTCCCGCTATGGGCCACCTTTGACTTTCCGGTAATCCCTTGGTATAATCTACCCATAGATCAAGAAACAATATGGCATCTAAGCCATGTTTATGGTACATAAAATGCCCTGGAGTGTCCCTAGGAGGAATAGGAACTGCTTCTTCAAGCACCCCTTTTCTGGTAGTAATCTGTCTTAACTTCGAGAAGAGCGGCATATTTACAACTGATCTGATACTTACTCTTGAATTTACTTAATATGAAAAAACACAATAATGAACGGTGAACAATGAACAATCATTCATACCACAATATGCAAGACATTTCTGAATACTTTAAACATTAAACATTATAACAATGATCGACAATGATGACAGTCTGCTTAACTAATCACCATGCTGAATTCTTGACAATAACTGAATACTTCGGAATACTTGATATACTGCTAAACAGTACATATACACTGCTAAACAGTGCAGACCGGATTTGTGTACCCAAATCCGTCTTGACCGGCACAACCTATGTGCGCGTCAACACGCCTCCCCGGCGATGGTACTCACCGAGTAGCTCCTTGAAACGGAAGGCCTCAGAGAATGGACAGGACTCGATGACTGCGGACAGCGGACCCTCTGGACATCGGGATTTCGGAAAAACCTGGTGGGCCTCTGTATACCTCGGATCTTGCTCTCTCAGCTAGGCTCTGGTCGGGATACTTCGCACTTCTCACCGCCTCGTCTGGGTTGATCGCAGCCTCAGTCGCCCCCGCTTGACCGGAGGGAGCTTACAGGAAATCCTGCTGGTACGCGTTTATGGTCCGTCCAGCTGTGGCAGGAGACCGGGCCTGCAACGCACCGCCGGCGCGTGAGATGAGAAAGTGTCCCTGTTCGGGCGCCATTCTGTGGTAAATAAAATACCGGACTGAATTTCATACGGAATCCTAAAATAAAGTAAAATAGCTCAAAATAACAAGAGGCAGAATCCGTGGTATAAGAGGTTTTCTAAATGGGCTTTATTCCATTCAAAATGGCCGACTCGAGTCGCGGCCTTCAGGTTCCGTCACCACGAGGGTTCAGGAAGTGAAGTACAATAATTTATTGACAGACATGTATTTTTATAATAAGTGCATTACAATGAAACGAATGTAGAAGGCGTAACATTTGATAAGAAGAGTGACGTGACAGTGACATAATCGAAACTAGGCGTAACAAGGAATAAAAGAAACATGATTGGTTAAGATTATCAGACATAGGTGGATCTATAAGATAATACTTGGCATAGATGCGCGCGCAGCAGCATGACGTGTAATTGACGTGCAACTAGGGGGTGAAGGGGACTTGACATTTAGCTCTACATGTGGAGACGAGAAGTCTGGGGGGTCAAGTCAACCTAATCCCAAATCATATCTACCATCCTATGTTTGGAGAACTATGTTATCCACAAGGAAGGACTCTCGGACAGAATCTATTCTATACTAACTGTGTGTGCGTGTACAAGCGTCTAAGTGTCTATATGAGATGCGAGGGGCAGAAAACTTTCCATGGCAGCAGGGCTATGAATCACTTGCAGGAGGACGGAAAGGCTGAGTCCTTGCTTGTGAGCTAAAGGAAATGTTTACCTAAATCACTTGACAGGAATGCATCGGCTGAAGAGCAAAATAGATAATTCGAAGGTGAAATACAACTTCTTGGCAGGCAGGCGAAAACTGGCCGAGGCAGACATTGTTAGCTGCACAGGGAGTAGGACAAAGTTCATGGATACAGATGCGAGCTCAAGCTGAAGCTGTCAGAGACAGAGAGCAGGGAAAGGCTTTGAGGACAGAATCGGGCCTACTTGCCTGAACTGTAAAAATGGAGTAACTTAGCCATATAAAGTCGGTGGCCTTTCATACCTAGGAATCGAATATCCAGCCCATTGATGGCGGATCTGACAGAGAACATGTCGACGGTAGACACACATATGTTTGCGTCTTAGAAACTGGAACTGGAGGGAACATACATGTACTTGTAACATGCATATAGAACCGTTGGGGTCCAAGATAGGGGACATAACTGATCAGGAAAATCCACATTTCCACAGTACTAGAACCTTCTGGTTTTCGATGCGTTTCGTATCGTTAACCGCTGTTTTTACTTACCTCTGCTTTGGGGGTCTCATTTGCTGGACATCGGGTTTCAGGTTTATTTACTGTGTAATGCTGTATGGAGTATTGGAAGTAAATTCGCACCCAATGCTGCTCTTTACACAGGGTTTGAATGAAAGCTTGAGTGGGCCTTGCTGGCTACTTACCTCTTTCTGGAGTGAGAGGTAACAAAGCAGACACTTCAACGAATGTTATTCTTTTTAGAATGTCTGGCATTGGTGTTATGTTTTCTCTGTATTTTATGCCATACTAAGCAGTGCTTAACACACACTAGTCCTACAAAAGGAGAGTGCTTTGGTCTGCTAAGTAACTCTGTTTATAACTAAATGTACATTAACTCACAGCCTGTCTTTAATCATATATGCGGATGTGCAAAGAGTAATATGTAATTTATTACCATTGTTGATGGAGGAAAGGGGCAGCATTACTGACGCGAGGCTTCAGTGAAAAATGGTCCCCCTCCAACAGTTAACAAACGTAATAAATAGCATATTACACTCTATACCTCTTTCGTTCTCTCACTCTATATGTATGCTTCCCGCCCCCCTCCAAATATGAGCAGTCAAAATAGATATTCCCAAATCGCATAAGTTCAACAAAGCTTCACAAGAAACTTCACTTGCCTAACAGTAACCCCCATTGAACCCCTCATCACCAAACACAGTGAACAAACTTGGATTTAAGCATTTCCTTTTTTGTTGTTTCAAAAAAGGAAAAACAAACGTTTACTCATCCATACCAAATATTTGGCTGAGAAAACGATTTCCAGACACTTTGAATGAAGATAAAGGATGGGCATATTTCAGCCATTGCCACTCGATCTCTTCTGAAGGGAATCGTATGAGGGACTTGAGGTACCATAATGGGGATAGAGAAGGAATTTCATAGCAAATATTCACTAAGTCCATTTGTATAGTATACTTAGTGAAGGAAGGTCAGGCTTTAAGCGGGAGGAAGGAGTGCACTCAGAGGAAAAAAAGGTTTTCTAATTGTTCAATAGTGGTCTATATATTTGTTTCCCCAATTGTGTTTTTTGAACAATTTTATTTTCTCTCATTGCAGGGTCTTTGCACCAAAATGCGCCTCGTGTAACAAGCCAATTCTACCAGCAAAGGTGATGGTGTTTTCCAATATTTTCGTGGTATTGTTTGGTGTAAAATGCATGTGATAGAAAATTATCTGTTTACAATTGAAAGAGGTTTCTCAAGGCATTGCAACACATGGGCGCTTTTTGTTCCCCCCCCCCCCCCCCCCACCTGGCGCTATGGTATTACAGAAGGAGCTGCAGATGCTTCTGAGGCTGCTTCTGTAATACTGATTATGCAGGCACACATGTAGTGCCAGCATCCTCTTCAGAGGCGTTTCCTCATTGGCATGGGGACGTGGCCCCATGCAAATAAAGGACTTACTGACTCTGCACCTGCAACGTCGTATTATGGTACAAAGGCAAACATGCCCTTACAAGGCTCACTAACAGTATGTCCCAAAAAGGTGGCACACTGTAGGTGTGCCCCTGACAGCAGCCCTGTAGAAGGGGGAAAGGGGGCCCAATGAACTGCCACCAGACATCCCTCTGCAGGCAGGTGCAGTCACTCACTACACACGCCTGCAGTGGGATCTCTAACCCCTCTTTAAAGTGCAGGCGGGTTGCCACCTACACAGAGAAACATGGAGTAGTATTTCAATGAATGTGCTGCTCCCAGGGCAGCACAAGTTTGTGACTGCCTTGATGGCAGTGCATTCATTATAATAGGGCACACTGTCCCTGTTTGTGTCCGAGGTACCTGTTTGAAGGTGTGCCGTGGCACAAACAAGGACCGTGCTCCCTATCAGTAATACAGGTCCAACTGTTTAAAGTCTTATTATAGCTGATCAGATCGAAACGTCTCTGGTGGGGTATGATCCTTGACATCCCAGGCCAGTATCATTGTAAAAGGTCTATTTGTAGTCTGCTCCCAGCCAGCAGTAGTGTGATTTTCAAAATTAGACACAGTGGGATTGCTGAGAGCTGGTCGGAGCCCCCCCTCCCCCACCACTCTGCAAACGTACCTCCCGGTGCACAGCTGGTTGGGGGTTGGAGTCCCCTTGGATGCTGAGGGTCCTTGGGGGCCAAGAACCCCTCCTTTTACCACCAGTAAGTCCCACACAGCAGGATTGCTTACAGGTCATCAAAGACCCGCCGCCTTTGCCCAGCACTCTGCAAGCACTCCTCTTTGCGCACAGCTGTTTGGGGGATGAAGTCCCCTCGGGTTCTGAGATCATTGGGACCAAGAACCCCTCCTGT
Organism: Triturus cristatus; assembly: GCF_964204655.1. Classification (NCBI taxonomy): domain Eukaryota; kingdom Metazoa; phylum Chordata; class Amphibia; order Caudata; family Salamandridae; genus Triturus; species Triturus cristatus. The sequence goes on from NC_140595.1 coordinate 427,991,249, forward strand.
TTCCACCAGTAAGTACCACAGAGCGGGACTGCTAAGAGCTCATTGGAGGCACGTGATTACCGTGGGGCTCAACATTGCCCCGTGTGAATCTGCAGCAGAACTACCCAACCAGACCCCAATAAAAAAAAACACCTACATCGACTCACTCCCAATCACACATGCATACACCCAATCAGTCACTCACACCCACTTACATACCCACAAAACCAATCAGACCCACACAGCCAGTCAGTCACCACCCACTTACACACCCACACAACCACTTACACACCCACACATCCACTCATGCAACAAGGTTACAGGGATGTTATAGTTGGGAAATAGCATTAAAAAAACATAGAATTTCACTGACAAACCAAAGGTTACAGGGACATTATAGTTAGGAAATAGAATTTTAAAAAGTTAGAAATTAACTAAACAAAACAAAGGTTACAGGGACGTTACGACAGCTCAGATGTGTGTGTATGGACGGCCCATAATATATCACTAACTCCACTCAACTTTGCCGGAAAACATCTGTCTCTCGGGTGCTGGTGAAACAAATTATAATAATTTATTGGAGTATGGACCCAGCTTGTTTCATCTTGTGCATGTGAGCCTTGTTCATGGATGGATGTTGTTCTTCTTTCATGTGCATATATACAATATGATTTTTCCAAATTGGTCAGTTGCTGTACTGCTTGGTAATACTCCCACCAGAATTTGAACCTATGACTTTAACCTTGTCCACAGACGTCTTCAGTTAGAGCATTTTCCAATTAAAATCTGCTATAGGTACCAAATACTCCCAGGTTCCAATGGAGCAAGAGTAGTTTTACAGTAGGGCCAACGATTGTTCAGAGGTTAGTCCCATTAGATTGCCTTCAGCATTCAGTCCCAGCACAGTTACGTTTCTTCTCAGTTAAGCATATTCTGTTGTAGCTGTAACATTAGTGGTGATATTTAGGTGGAAAGTAAAATATCATGTCTCATATTATTTAGCTCTTGCAATTGGCAGTAAAGCTCTCCATTCATTAGAACCTTTGTAGGCAAAGTGGCTCTGTTCGAACCTAAAATATGGTTATTACAATGTTAAATATCTATCCTGGAAACTTGTACTTTATGAAGTACTCAGAGTAGTAGAATGCCACTCAGATTCGAAGTTTTAGATCAGTAGTAAAGTTGATTATTTTCTAAATGCTATCAGTATTTCATATACCAAAGTACCATTTTGAAATACAGGCATATTGACTTATTGGTGTCAATTCAGCCGTGTATATTCAAGCTCTCTTACACAATCCTTCTGAGAGTGGTTTATATATGGACTCATGGCTCTTTCTGTATGCACCTTGAAAGTACTGACCATCATCAAGTGAAAAACAGTTAAACAATGAACCCTTGCACTTACTTCAATGTGTAGAACAGCTGATTCCTGCCTTGAGTGAAAGACTGTATTTTGTGTTTGCATCATGTGCTAGACTTATCAATCCTGCATTTAGTTTGTGAATACCAAACTCAACAAGACCCTAGCAATGTGTTTTTGAAATTAGCAGCGATACAGAAGACTGACCCTTTCAAGTTCGAGCTAACTTGTGAATCTTTGCAGGGAGCGGGGCGTGGCTTGCTGAAGATAGCGCCGGACATGAAACGTTGAAGCTCTGTGGTAACAGCCCTCTTGGCAAAATGGATTCTGGCTCCTGGAGATTGTGAGACCGAGCGGACAGGATCATGAAGTCCTCAGGTGCTCAAATTTGGCGCGGTTGGCCCTGGGAGACTGCGCTTTGGGTGCTGATATGATCGCCCACATAGCTGATCCCCCAACACGGGCTGGTAGTGGCCCAGGGCCTGGCCCATTTGTGCGGCAATACGAGCCTCTCCGGGCCACGATGCTAGGGACCTGAAAAGTAGTGAGTGGGGCCAAGGGGTGCCTGGAGCCGTGGTTCCCCCCCTTACTTGCAGGGCTTGCCCAGCCACGATACTGGGGGCCTTAAGAGTAGACGGTGTTTGGGACCCCCCTGCTAGCCGACATGCAGACAGCCTGGCACAGCAGAGACACGTGAGCCTAGCTGGTCCCGTGCTTTTAGGAGGTGGCCTTTGTAGAATATTGGCTGAGAGGGCGGTCAGCTGACTTCCAGTGGTAACCAAGACTGGGGTGAGCCATGGGCACTAGTGGAAGCTGGGGGTTATGGTTGGCCCTGGGAGGGTTGGTTTGTGCTGTGGCTTAGGCAACTACCCTCTGGTGGGCCGAGGAGTTGGTTCAGCTGGAGGTGGGGGGGTGGGGGGGGCTGGGGTGGCGCTTGGCCAGCCTTTCTGGCACCAGGTGGTCTCCGTGCCCCTCACAGTGGGCCTGGGAGTGCTAGACACCAGATCCGCGTGGGAGATGGTGCGCACTAAACAGGCACGACCAAGCTCAGTGCCGGAGTTGAAGCAAGCCCCGTGGCTGAATTGGAGGCTGATTGCTCCTTGACGGGCATGGGGTTGGAGGCGCACACAGCGGCGATACTGGCAGCCATTGGGGACACTAAGGCAGCACTAGAGGGTAAGATTGATGCAGTGGGGGGGGGGGTGGCCAGGCTGCCGACCAAGATGGCCACACGCACTGATGCTCCTCCGGAGCACCCAGACAAACTTCCGAGATCCGACCTAATGGCACCCTCAACGTGGCTACGGAGGCGAGCGCCGTACAGTTAACAAGGTCAGCGATCTGGGGATCCGAGGATATGCTGCCAAACACGAGACAATCGGCCCGTTCTGGGTCGCAAAGCATAATTGGGTGGAGTCAGTCACGGAGCAGGAGCTGGGCTCCGGATCGAGGCCCACCATCAATCGCTTGAGCCGTGGTCTCCGAGCGGCGTACTGTGATCCACGCAGCAGCCGTGGAGACTCGCTGCCCTGAGTAGTATCTGACGAGGTGAGAGAGCATCTATCCCATTCCCCTCCCCCCAATAGCTGCAACGATTGCCACTGAGGGGCATTCTACCGTTACCATTGAGGCCTGCCCGCTTTTGAGTCCCAGAGGTCCCCTGGCGACAGAGGCCACGGGTGATCCTGAGGCATGGTCATCTGGCCGGTCGGGCAGGCCGTAAGGGAGGGGGCCTCTCACCACCTGGGAATCCTCGCCATAGCACGGTGGCGGATTGCGTGTTCTGGCCTGCGAGACGCGTGCACACGGGGGCTGAGCCTGTAAACCCATGCCTTGTAGCTGGACCCACCTCCGCTTACTGCGCATGGTGCATGGCGGACTGTATGACACCCCCCAATTCCAACCACAATATAGCGGCATGCAGACAATTGAACCTTGCAGCTGCTGGGGATTATACTGGATAAAGAAGCTCGTCGGGCGCAATAGGATCCTTTTGCGCTGTGCTGTACATTTGCTGGACAGGCCTAGCAATGCTCCTGAGTAAATATTGATTTGCGGACCTGGGTGGCAGGTGTTACTGAGGCCCTTCCCGCCCCACCCCCCTTGGCTACATTCTGAGTCGCAGCATCAGTGGCTCTTTAGTTGATGTGGGCTGGACGCCAAGGGTCATAAGGACCCCAAACAGCAACTCTTGCAGTTCAGCAAAACTACTGAGAGAGGCCCAGAAACAGACGCAGACATGGCCGAGGGGGGTTCCGATGTAGGTCCTACAGTGGACCCACCAACAGGCTCGAATTCCCTCTTGCAGGAGTTGAGAGCGGGTTTCAAGGCCCTGGATAGCCGCTTCAACACATTAGACAAGCGATTAGACTGCCTGGGTGCTAAACTGGATGTGCATGACAGACGCCTAGACACATTAGAAGGGAGGTTGTCGGACTTGGAAGATGGTTCTGCTCAATCAGTCCAGCATCTAGATCGGTTTGAAAAACTCCTTAAAGAAGTGGCTATAAAAAATGAGGATTTGGAGGCGCGCAGTAGCCGCAACAACCTCCACAGACTGAGCGTGCCTGAATCATTCAATATCGGCCGCATGGACCAGTTTGTGGAAACTGTGCTAAACTACATATTTGGATGGGAAGCTTTTACTCCAGGTTTTATCATTGAGCGTGCTCATCACTTATTAGGTCCTCGTCCCAATCCAGGTTGTCCTCCCAGGCTTATCATTGCGTGCCTCCTAAATTTTCGCGACAGACATGGCACTGTGCCTCGCAAAAGAGAAGTGAGCTATTAACTGGCAAGGATCCACGTTGTCTCTGTACCCTAACTTTACAGCTTTTGTCAGGAGGCAAGGCGCAAATACGATGGTGTTAAGGCTACGCTACGCAATCTGGGGTTCAGATATGGGATGCTATATCCAGCACGGCTTAGAGTAGACATCGAGGGCAGATCCTGGATCTTTGAATCCCGCACAGCAGTCCAGGAATTCTGCAGAGGCTACAAAGGAAGTGGTAGCTAGAAAAGCAAGGATGCAACCAGAACGTCTCCCTTGCATAGTGGCTCCGTAGCCAGTGCGGAGCTTTTTTCCTCTGAGTGACACATATGCAAGGGTCTTGGTCTCGGTTAAAACTCTCACAATTATTGCCTTGCCATGTACAACTATGGGTGCACGTTGGGCTAGTTAGATAATCCTAAAAGTGGGGTCTCCGGCGTGGCGTTGCCATCACCGTGTGTTTAGCACGTTAAGTGTGTAAGATTTTCATAGTGTATTGTTTTCCAAGTATATTAATTGTTGAATGTTTTGCAAGGGGTATGTAATTGTATACTCATTGGGGTTGTTCCCTGCACAGGTTTGAGCGGGGATGGGTGGGGATAGGGGTCCTTCATTGTAGATGGTTCCAATCATTGTCGATACTGTTGCTCGCTTTGCATTGTGCAATACTAATGCCGCTACACATCAGAACTCACTGTTTTATAGTACAAATGCCGGTTTTGGATAACCTGTTCTCCTTTTAAAACATTTCGCTTATCTGGAACGTCAGAAGACTGAATAATGCAAACAAAGGGAGGACTGTCTTACACTATTTACAAAGACACGGGATAGATATTGCATTTCTGCAAGAAACCCACCTCCCCAGGACTGATAATATTGCATTCGCGACCAGTTGGGGTCCACACAGATATTTTGCTGAGTACAGCACATACGCAAAAGGTACCGCAATTTTAATACATAAGCGTATACCATTTCAGCTACACAAATTGCACAACAACAAAGAAGGGCGCTACACAATGGTAACAGGGCAATTAATGGGTCATCGCATAGCTTTGGTGAATGTCTACGCTACTAACACCAAGTCTTTCCATGACGTACGCTCTCACGTTTTGCAGTTAGAGACCAAGTTTGTTTGCATGGGGGGGACTTTAATCTGTGAATGGATCCAATTCTAGATAGCTCCTCTAGGTCCCCAGACACTAAGCCTCGTGCTCGTCGGGCTCTGTCGAACCTGTGAGACTCCACTGGGCTGATTGGTGTTTGGCATCAACGACACCCGAACAAGCCCACCTACTCTCATTATGCAGCTCACTATGACACCTGGACCAGATTGGAATATTGGCTGGTCACCCCTAATTTAGTCACCTGGTACAAAGATATCATACTCCTTACCAGAACATATTCGGACCACTCCTCATCCGGAGGGCGTTGAGGCAGTGGAGATTCCCTGGACATGTCTTGTTGGACAATCTTTCATTCGAAGCTTAGAAAGGCTATAGGAGATTACTTTGAACTTAACACAGGGTCCGTGGCCAATTAGGCTACACTTTGGGAAGCCTTCAAGGCCTACATGCGTGGCGTCTACATTGCTAAGCAGGCAGGAATTTTAAAAGATCTTAGAGCCACGATAGCTGGCTTTGAACGGAGATTGGACACATTAGACAGTGAATAGATGGCACTACCCGATACAACCAGGTATAACACACAACTGGCCTTAATGTCTGAATTTCGAGAGGATGCAGAGCAGGAAACTCTTTTTTTTAACCAAATATAGCACTGCCCGCCGCTACGGAGAGGATGACAGACCTAGGCAGACATTGGCTCGTCTCTTGAAACCCCCATCAGGCCGTGCTTACATAACTGAGATTCGTTCTTCGACAGGCCAGGTTCTTATGAGCACCCCGGAGATACGTGACGAATTTCTGTCATACTACACCAATCTGTACATGTCTCAGGGGGGACTGCAATAGTTCGGACCAAGAGGGATATTTATCAGAGATTGCCTTAGTCTGGCTTGAAAAATTCATGCAAGAGTTCCTCGCGGAACCTTTTTCGGCGGAGGAGATCTCTAGTGCAATAGACGCCATGAATTGCTCCACGGCCCCTGGAGGAGTAGACTGCTTCACGGGGATTTCTTCAAGGCATACAAAGACCTGTTGGCTCCGCGCTTACTGGAGGTTTATAGCGAAGCCTTGGAGTGTGTAGAATTGCCCCCTACATTACGTGAAGCAGTAATCATATTGCTTCCCAAACCTGGAAAGGACCCAATGTCTTGTGGGTCATATAGACCCCTTTCACTACTGAATCTTGATTATAAAATTTTGGCGAAAATGATAGCGATGCGTTTAGCCCTGCTGTTAGATCGGATAATCTCCCCTGCCCAATCGACAACCCTCAATTTGAGGACTCTATTTGCGGTTCTACACAGAATATCGCCGGAGGTGCTGGCAGCAGCAATACTACTTGACACTGAAAAGGCCTTCAATTCGTTGGAGTGGCCTTTCTTCTTGGCAGTGATGCGCAGAATGGGCATGCTAAATGGATTTATCGCCCTTACCGCATTATTATATCGTGGCCCCACTGCCTGACTTCGACTGAATGGTACAATATCGTGGTCCTTTTGCCTTTTTTGTGGTACCAGGCAGGGGTGTCCACTTTCTCCGTTGCTCTTCATCCTAGCAATGGATCCCCTGGTTAGACACTTTTAAGAGCGCCATTTGCATAGAGGGCTTCAGTTTAGGACTGGCCCTCTACTCATCTCCCTTTGCGCAGATGATATTATCCTTAATGTGCGCTCTCCTGAAGAGAATCTTGAACCTCTTATCAGGGAGATTAGTTTTGGAGGGTACTCCGGCCTGGGCATTAATTGGGGCAAATCAGTCATATTTCCCATCACTCCATGTACCAAGAAATGGGATTGCGAATTCCCTCTTGACTGGTGCACCGACTTGACACTGTATTTGGGCATCCACATTCACATGGACACATCAAATTGTCCGGTGGAATTATTGTCCCGCAATGCATAACCTCGAGTCACAAGTAGACAGATGGCTACGCCTCCCCCTCTCCCTCGCAGGCCGAGTGGCATTGATAAAAATGATAGTCCTCCCAAGGATCTTGTCTTTTTAATAACATTCCGATCCCACTTCCTAATAGTTTTTTTAACGCTCCGCTCTCACTTGATCTGACTAACATGGGGCAGTAAGAGGCCCAGGGTCAGTTAGGATGCCATGACATTGCCTTATGACAGAGGGGGATTTGGGGTGCCTAATTTTCGAATGTACTACTTGGTAGCACTGTGCAGTTTTGCACATTCTTGGTATCATCCAGCTGCTCGACTTCCCTCCACTAGGCCTGAGGCAGATCTAGTGTTGCCTGAGACGCTGCTCACAATATTACCTAAGGGATTCCCAAAAGACCCCCGTTACATTCAAACAGTATCAACAACCAGCTGGGCATAGAGGTAGCTGGTTCGAGTTACTGCTATGACGGCACTGTACTCACCGTACATCCCGATATTAAATAACCCATGTATCCCCATCATGCAAGAAAAGCTAGTGCAGCGCACGTTAATTAAATTCTTAATAACTAAGATCGGGGACCTCTTTACCGAAGGCCATGTTTTTTCAAGGACTGAAGAGGGTAGATTCAGTGAGGCTATTTTCATGGACCATTTCATTCTTAGCCGGATCCGATGCGGGCTTAGGGCAACATTTGCTGAGTTTCTTCTTGAACCTGCTGCTTTCGGCCCATTAACCACTATGATTAAAGCCCCTGGAGGCGAACGGTTAGTTTCTAAAATGTACCGAGCATGGATGGCCATAGTCCCCAGCAAAGATGCTGAGATTCGGGAGGCATGGTAGCAGGATTTGGGACATTCAATGTCAGACTCACATTGGGAATTTTGCTGTGCACAAATCAAAGAAATTTCCTTAAACAGTCGACACAGGTTACTGCATTTTAAATTCCTATGGGGGATTTACATGTCCCCAGAAAGAATTCACAACATTGACCCAGATAGATCACACTCCTGTTGTAAATGCGGAGCCCCACACGTTGATTTTGCACATCTTGTCTGGACTGTTAAGATCAGGGCTTACTGGCGTTCAGTCTGCAACAAAATAACTAAGATGATAGACATGGCGGTAACACCTTCCCCTAAATCCGCTCTCTTGGGATGTGTGCTGGATTTCCCCAAGAGTGTCTGTAAATTCACAGCCATGGCTTTTTTTACTTGCAAAGAGAGCGATAGCTCTTAAATTGGGCTGTAAAGCTTTGCCCACTTCTAAAGCCTGGCTCCAGAGCTTAGCTTATTGTAATACAAATAGTGACCTGTATGCAGATACCCAACCTCCTTCATCTCGCCCAAAAGACATATGGGGACCCATTAAGGCCTATTTGAACAAATTGAACACCTCCCATGGCTTGCAATGGCTAGATGTTATAATCCCCACAGTTGTGGGGTAGTGTGCAACATTGAGGGTGAAGAAATTTGATGTATCTGTTACAGTCCAAGTGTGAAATCCCGATATTGTATAGAATGCCTAGGTAATGTATAAAATGCCTGATGGTTTTCAGCAAACTATGAAATATACGTTATTTGTGAAAATGTTACATACTTTTCCTAGGCATTCTATACAATTCCTAGGCATTATACAGAATGACCAGTACCATTTACGCAAAGTGTTAAAAGGGCACAAGATGAGATTCCTAGGCATTATACAGAATGACCAGTACCATTTACGCAAAGTGTTAAAAGGGCACAAGATGAGAAGCCTTTATTAATTAATACGCATTTGAAGCTGAAAGAACAAAACTACGAAATAAAACACAGGATATTCTTACCGGAAAACAATGAAAGCCGAACTGAGATTGAAGTACTTGTTACACTAAGAAAGGCCGGAGTAACACGTGGAATTATACTCACTTTTTTTCTTCACAAAAAAACACCTTGTATTTTGGCACTTGGATCTTGTACATGCATTTCACAACTTAAAGAAGAATGCGAACAGAATATTGTTACCGGTGAAACACATAGCAGAACTGGCATGACCTACTTGTTGCAGCACAAAAACACCTTCTATTTTGGCACTTTGATCTTGTACATACATTTCACGACTTAAAGTAGAATGCGAACAGAATATTGTTACCGGTGAAACACAAAGCAGAACTGGCATGACCTACAGAATGCGAACAGAATATTCTTACCGGTAAGACACAAAGCAGAACTGGCATGACCTACTTGTTGCAGCACAAAGACACCTTCTATTTTGGCACTTTGATCTTGTACATACATTTCACGACTTAAAGTAGAATGCGAACAGAATATTGTTACCGGTGAAACACAAAGCAGAACTGGCATGACCTACAGAATGCAAACAGAATATTGTTACCGGTGAAACACAAAGCAGAACTGGCATGACCTACTTGTTGCAGCAGGGAAGGCAAGAGTGACATTTTGAATTGCACTTAATTTTCTTTTTCACAGAAAGGCAACTCATATTTTGGCATTTCGTCTTGCACATACACCTGACGAATCCTTGGCCGCTTCCTGTGGACTGAGAAGTAGCTGCAGTTCGGAGAGGTATTTCGTGGTCAGGAACGTCTTCAATTCTCATTAAGTTCTTTGGACATACGGTGAATTGTGATCTGGAGTAGAGTTGCTTGAAGATGTCTTGTGCAGTTCCAAGTCGGTAAAAGCCATCTTCCGTCACGTTCATAACAACTGCCAAGAGATTGCGTGAGTCACCCCGCCCTTTGTCGACGTCGGGAATCTGAACTCGCACAGTGGCACCCAAAGGCACAGGAGGAATTTTTTTGTCAGAATCCCTTTTCATTTTTTGGGCCTGAATCTCAAGGTTCGATTTCGATTCCATTTTACTTTGGATAGCTTTCTCAATATTGAAGCAAACATTGCACAAAATGCTAATCCCATAACCTTCTACTTCGTCGCCGTCATCGTCTTTAGGAGAATGTCCACAGAGGGCATGAACGTTTCGGCCACACTTCCGACATGTATGAGCACCGCTGGTTTCTTTTAAGCAGACGTAACAGATAGCGGAAGAAGAAGGATTTTCGGTAACCACGGAAATGGAAGGCTCTTCGATAACCATGGCTTCATCACTGTTTTGGTTTCCTCCATCATGGATTGCATTCTCAGCTATGTCTTCTGCAGGGAGCTGTGCCTCTTGCATTGATTCATCTCGTCTTTCTTCCTGCTGTTGTGTTGTTTGTACGCTCTCTATTATTTCTTCGAGCTCTTCCTCCGTCTCTACGTCTTGTAAAACGTCGTCTGGCAGGGACGACATCGAGAGACCTACTCTAGCTTTGCAGCCGAACAGAGCTTCGTATGGTGACCTCTTAATCCCAGAATGAAAAGCTCTTTTCTTCATAAGTTGGACGAACCGCAATCCCTCACTCCAGCAGCTAGTTTTTTCAACTTGCATCCAAGCACACAGCATATTTTTAATGTCCTGATTAGCTCTTTCGACGCTCCCCTGACTTTGTGAGTGTCGCGGCTTACCATGGACGATCTTCAAGGTGGGCCAATACTCCTTTAGGCTGCTTACCACATTGTTTGCAAATTCCCTGCCGTTTTCGGACTGTAGAATCGTTGGAGCATCAAGCAACGTAAATATGTTGATGAGCTTGTAGGCTACTTCTTCCGCTCTCTTTGATTTCAGAGCCCTGAGAACTACAAACTTAGTGAGATGATCTTTGTACACCATTATAAACTTGTACTCTCTGTCAGGATGGGACTGAAAATCGATGAGATCGACCTGACAACGGGAGTTGAATTCAGAAAAAAACATTGGCTTGACCACAACACCTTTTTTAACACCTTTTTGCTTCTTCTGGCAAGGCTCACAAAGGTGAATGTACAGCTCAATATCATGACTGGTAATGTTCTTATACTTGGGTGAAAGTTCTTTCAACATCCTGTCCCGTCCTCCATGACCAATAGCCAAATGGGCCTTATGGAGTACGTCAAATAACTCTGAGTCCGCGACGTAAAACTGAATAGCACTCGTACCTTCTTTAACAGGATAGATCAACTTAGTTGTATTCTCGACCATCATTACGTCATAGTGTTTCACCAGCCAATAGTCCTGTGGTTCCTTCTTAATGGTCGTCTTAGCCTTTTTCACATCGTCCACTAACTTTTGGTAACTGGTTTCGGTTAGGAAAACACCGTTTTTAGCAGCATTGGCTCTTACATGAGATAATTCATCGCAGAAATGTTCGTTGCATGGCGTGATTCCTGTCTTGGCACTACACTCCCTTCCGACATGGTGATACAAGAACCACGGGAAAGGATGACGGCAGAGCGTCTGTGGAACCTCAGCCGGAAGCTATACACGACCTCTGACCCTGCTTGCAGGCAGGTTGCTCCCCACACCACCGCACGGCTGCCACCTGCTCTTTGCCAGGTTACTTGTGCTGTCTCTGCCCCTCGCTTGCTGGCAACTTGTGCTGTCTCTGCCCCTCGCTTGCTGGCAGCTTGTGCTGTCTCTGCCCCTCGCTTGCTGGCAGCTTGTGCTGTCTCTGCCCCTCGCTTGCTGGCAACTTGTGATGTCTCTGCCCCTCGCTTGCTGATAACTTGTGCTGTCTCTGGGATTAGGTCTATTATATACTTTGCCAGCAGACAATCCGGCAAAGTATACAATGCCTAGGCAATGTATAAAATATCAATCATTTCATACTTTGACGTTCGATTTTCAGGCATTCTATACAATACCTAGCCATTGTATAGAATGCCGGATTTCACACATTAAAATGGGATTAAACGGGATTAAAATGGCGGGATTAGGCGTATTATATACTTTGCCGGCAGACAATCCAGCAAAGTATACAATGCCTAGGCAATGTATAAAATATCAATCATTTCATGCTTTGACGTTCGATTTTCAGGCCTTTTCAGGCATTCTATACATTACCTAGGCATTCTATAGAATGCGGGATTTCACACTTTGACTGTAATTTATGTACTGTTAAATACACTTTATTGTATTGAAGGGAAAGAATGTTTTCCAAATGAAAATGGGGTCGCGAGAGTAAGTCTCGAAGCTTGCATCAAAAAGTGTCTTGCTGTCAGAGATGGACGGGTTGAACATTGAACAAGGATTGAAGTATATGTATTTTATTGTTCTTTGTAGGGCACTGAATAAGGCATTTTTATGTTGATATATGCAGTGAGTAACAAATATGGAAGGTACTGTATTATGGAAATGGAAAATAAAGTTAAAAAAAAAAAAAGATTGATGCGGTGGCCTCTGACCTTGGCCGCCTGTGAGCTAATCAGTGCAAATTGGGGGGCAGAGTGGAGGAGACGGAGACTGTGGTACAACACTTGCAGCCCATTGCAGTAGACTATGGAACACAAATGCAATAATTACAGCATGAAATTGGGCGGCTACGGGATAGAGTGGAAGACGTGGAAGGTGGATCCCAACGGAACTACGTCTGAGTCATGGGCCTACCAGAACGGATTGAGGTTCCCAGTATGGACCTCTACTTAGAAGAATGACTTCTGACTGTGGTCATGGAGGGCAAAGAGGCTAAGTTTTTTTTTGTTTTTTTTTTATAGTTGAGAGGGCCCATAGAGTGCAAGGTGGCCCCCGTGACTAGGCATGCCCCCAAGGGCTGTGGTACTCAGACTTGACTATCGAGATAGGGATGACATCCTTCAAAGAGCCCGTGTGCATGGACCCTGGCAGGTGGAAGGGGAGTCTGCAAACATTTACCCTGATTACAATCAGGGAGTCCAACGCCAGTGGGGAAACATTTTTGGCCGTGAAACAGCAGCTGCGGGCACTAAATTTGAAATATGCACTCAAACAGTGGGTGGTCGACCAAGACTGCACCCACTTTTTCGCTTCAGCACCGGAGGTTTGGACTTGTCAGGAGGCCCTTGGACGGTGGAAATGGCCTGCGAACATGCTCAGATGCTAACCCTGCCATCATTAAAAGGCAACTCCAATTAAGGATCAGGCAGAGATGGAAAGGGCAAAGATCGTGACGGAAGTGCAACAAACCTGCATGATACCCATGAGTGATAGATGTTCTCACTGAGCACACTCCTCTGAGGCTCTGGGAGTAGCATCTGAGGGCACCCTGCATAATGGAGAGAATGGGAACAGGCCGTTGGTGTCCCTCATGACTGCTTACTTGCTGGGGTGACGACGAAGGGGCAGAAAGGCCCCAGGAACTGACTGGGCAATTTAGGTGGCCCCACTAGCCCATTCGTATGGGGGCATCTAGAGAATGCTGTTTGAAGTGCCAGGGGGCAATGGCCCCACGGTGGTAGACACTTTAGCTCTTGTTAAGAAAACAGTCTTGTTTCAAGTTTTTGTTGCAATGTTGAGGCCACATGCATCTCGGGCAGTGGGAAGGTTGGTAGTATTGAGCCTGCAGCACGAGGTAATTGGGAGGGGGGCATGGTTGGTCGATGGCTTGTGAAGGGCACTTTGGGTCCTGAAAGGGTGGGGTTGGACACCGTTGCAGACAGTCAAGGTACTAATGGGGAGTAGGACCGTAAATGGCTCGGGCTGGTGTTTGACCCTGAATGTTCTCTCCTGGAACGTCAATGGCCTGGGAAATAAGCTCAACAGAGATATTGAGGAGATATCTGCTGCGACATGACTGCAATATAGTTCTGTTGCTGGAGACCCACTTGCTGGGGAATATTTGTAAATTTCTGGGTAGAGGCAGATGCATATATTGCTGGCGCATGCAGGATTCACAGGGTAATCCCAGGGGTGGGGAGTCCTGGTTCGTCGATCCCTGCTACTGGAGGTAGTCGATAATTGGGTTCACAAGAACGGGTGCCAGGCTGTGATTCACGGCTGGTGCTATGGGGAGGACATAGTGTTGGGGTCATGGAACTTTCCTCCAGGCTTACAGTCCTTCGGTCTGAAGCACTTGGGGTCCTAGCTGTCAGATGCTCCGGATGCACTGACCATTATTGAGGGTGATCTTAAATTGACTCTACAGTGGGACTTCGATAGAGAGATGAGGCCACCTTTGTGAAGGCCATGGGAATGGTCATTATGCGTGCAGAGCACCCTGGGAGACGCCAGTACTCCTATGCAGCCACCTCCCTAGATTCTATGTCCCAACAGAACTATCTCTTGGTGCCTAAACACCAGATGTGCAGATTCTCCAGCACTGATTTTCCCCCTCCCGACATATCTGTTCATTCCCCCTGCTCACTGTGGTCCACATAGATGTGCCGAGTCGGATAGTGTTGTGGATATTTGACACCTGGGAACTCTGAGACAGGGACACCAAACAGCTAGTAACTACGGGCAGAGAATAAGGGTTTTGTCCAGTCAGCAGCTGACCTGTGGGAAGTTTACAAGGCTGTCCTGAGAGGTCAGTTAATTGCACGGGTGGCAGGCAAGAGAAGGGATAGAGAGGAGGAGTGCAGGAAACTTGAGGAGAAATTGCTGCAATGGGAAGCTGTGTATGTGGCCTTCCCATCTAGAGGCCTGTCCCATAGGATAGAGGCGGCAAGGTGGGACTATACTCTGGTGCATCAGGAGTCGAGAGCCCAGTTGCAAGCCACTCAGAGCAGGTTGTATGAGGTGGGCAATTGTAAAAATGCTGGCAAACTCCTTGCATGGTTGGCCAAGAAGGAATAAGGACAGTGGTGGGTGCGAGGGATCAGAACGGGTAAGCCCACGTTAAGAGAGCTCCTCCCCCAAGACATCACTTGCGACATACCTAGGGCAGTTATATCTGGCTGTAACTACACATAAGGGGGAGCTAGAGAATTTTTTTGGGGCCTTCAGGCCCCCCTTTCTTTTTCCCCGATCAGGTTGAGTAGCTGAATGGGGAAATACCTGATGGTGAGATGGCTGAAGCTATATCCCAACTGAACAGCAGCATGACCCCATGTCCCAACGGGTTTCCCATATATTGTTTTTTAATGTGTCACATCCAAAGTTTTAAAGGCAATGCCATTTATGTTTATCAAGCCCAGGGAGGTGGGTACTTTGCCACATGACCTTAGAGAAGCCACGATCGTCTTGATTCACAAGGACAGGAAACCTACGGAAGACTGTGCCTCCTACAAGCCGATTATGTTGCTTAATACTGAAATGAAAGTTGAAGCTAAGATTTTAGCAGGTAATTGATTCTCTTGTCAACCCAGACCAAACTGGATTTATGCAATATAGGACTAAGAGGCACAATCTGAAGAGTCTGATCGGTTGCTTGGCACGTAGCATGGTGCTTTGTGAGTCCTTCTGGCCTTAGATGCCGAAAAGACCTTTGACTCCCTGGAATGGCCATATATGAGGCCATGCTCAACAAGCTAGACTTTGGGATGTTTTTTTTTTATCCTGGTTTTGCCTGTTGTATAAAGACCCTGTGGCAAGAATCCAAGTTAATAGGGTCCTCTCAAATAGCATAGGTTATCCAGGGGCACCAGACAGGGCTGCTCTCTCTCACCCCTATTATTTGCGGTGGCACATGGACGCACAAATACGGGGCTTCCGATAGGACCCGGATTGGGAGGATGTCATCTTGTTATACGCTGATGATGTCCTGCTTTATTTTGCAGACTCAATGAATTCTGTGCCACAAGTCCTTCGTTTCCTGGGGATTTTAGGGAACTACTGGGGGTTCCGCATCAATTGGCACAAGTCGATGGCTTTCCCGGTGCAAGTAAGGGATCATGACAGGGCTCTGGACTGCCCCTTTTGGTGGGCAACCCAGGGGTTCTGCTGTTTGGGTTTTTTTTTTACCCCTGATCGAGATTTGTTTTGCCATGAAAACCTGACAAATATCCTGGTGGTCTACCGCATTGATGTGGAGAGGTGGAGGAAACTCCTGCTATCCCTCTTGGGCCATACAGCCCTCTACAAAATGATCTACTTAACTACATTTTTATATATTTTTTAGAAAGCCCCCTTCCAGATTCTGGACAATTTCTTTCATAAGGTGGATGGAGTCACAAGGGTGTTGCTGTGGATGGTGGGGTCCCGAGGATTGCCCTCTCGCTATTGACTAGATGCCTGATGGAAGGGGTCAGTGCCCTCTATGTTTGGCCCTCGCAGTTGTTGGCTGTCAATTTCTGGTCATTTTCATGCTAGGAGGAATCATCCCAGAGAGCGAAACACACTGCCATGGCCCCAGAAAGTTACCTCTGCTGACTCTGTGGTGGTAGGGGATGCCTCTCCTCCCCTTCCCCACGGGAACAGTCATTATATGGAAGAGGGCAATGCATACATTGGGATGGTGAGCTAGATTGACACTGGAGACACCACTCTAGGACTCTGACCTCTTGAGTGGTTTGCGTGAGGTTGAGGAACACAAGAAGTGGTATCTCTTGGGGATCTCCAAGTTGGGCGACGTAGGGAAGGAGGGTATATTGATCTTATTAGCTCGTATTCAACCTGCAAGTCGGCAATCGGGGAGTCCTATTTTGAGATACCAGCAGATGCAGTATAAACTGGGAAAATGCAAGGCTCTCTGGGGGAAAGTAGAGGAGGACTCCCCACTGGAATACAGGGTATTGGTTGCCCCTCTGACAGAGCATGTGTTGTCCTGACTCAACTCCACTCTAACAAACAATAGTCTTCCATCGCTTGAACCTCTAAGAGAGAAATCGGAGTGAGACCTGGGTAGGCTTGATGAAGATGACTGGGGGCAGGTGTGTGGGTACCCTGGCGATGTCGCCGTTAGGGCGGGATTCTGCTTGATCCAGTTAAAAATCCTTCACGGACCAGTCTGTTTCATATGGGTAGGGCAACTGACGAATACTGCTTGCAGTGAGGTCGGCTGAAGGGCACCCTATTGCATACACTGTGGGAATGCCGGAGGATTGGGGCCTACTTTAAGTGGGTGGGTAAAAGAATATCAGAGGTCCTGGGCTATGGGGTGCGACTTGCATCCCAACTGATCTCACTAGGCATCTGGAGTGAACAAACTTTGGACCGCTATGCCCTACTTTTTAGTAACCTGGCCCTGAAGGTGGCACATAGGGATTTACTGAAATACTGGGGGGCACAAACCTTGCCTACCATTCAGGAGTAAGAAGGCATGGATTGGTGCATGGGGCAGTGAAATTGATGTACCAAGCCAGATGATACCCATGCAAATTTGAGAGGGTACGGGGTTCTTGGTTGGAACCGAGGGAAGAAGGAGAGTGAGAAGCCAGGGGAGTCGTGATCCTGGTGGGGGCGGCAGGTCCACCTCAAGCCACATGATGGTGTTGGGCTTTTGTGTTGATGTGAAATACTCTGGTTTTTGTTAGCTGTATTGCGCCAGTCCAAATTTTGGGAAGATTTATACGATGACTGTTGTATGCTTGCTCACCTTCATTAGGAAGTTGGGGGGTTTTGTTATATTTATTGTTTTTTATGAATAAAGAGATGTTAAAAAAAACATTTTGCAAGAAACTTTGCCTTTTAAATTGTTCAGGAGTGTCTCATAAATCAGGTTTTAAAACACATTTTTAACGTATGAGGAGGACAGTCTCTGCCTTCTTCATCCTCCTATCTCTCTTCCCCTGCAGCTCTCACAGCCCAATGGTCATCCTCCAGAGCACTGCACACAAATAGGGCTCTCTTTTGCATCGCAGGCGATGGTCCTTTTCTATGTTTGTAGGACAAGCAAAAGACCTATAGAAATGCAATCTTTTGTAATGCAATAGAGAGGCTTTTTAATTTGATCTTCTAGTATATGGGATTTTTCTATATCTATCAGGGCTTTCGAGTTCTAAACGTAGTACATCATCAGTCTTCTGCAGTGCAAAGATAGTCCTCATGTTAAGGCCATTACACTAAGCCAATTCTGAAGTTGGCTACCAGTTTAGCTGCCTAGCAGCAACCCACTTGATAAACGGACACAAAAGAACATGTTCTCATAAACCTTCATTGTTTTTCCTAAAAGATATAACTGTATCATTAAGTCCAAACACTGTGTTATTTTGAATGAGGTGTTAGTCTCTCAGCCTTTCAATAATGTGAATCCAACCAATCAACATTAACATGCCTAAACAAATTGTAGTGACTAAAGTTAAAACATATATTTGTGTTTGCTCTGTATGATATTGAATCACATTGGCTAACTTTTCTGCCATTTTGAAAGAAGATCTGTATTGGAATGTCAGCAATTCAACTGGTGTGTACTGTGACTGTAGAAAAGATTAATATCCACTTAGTTCCAAGCTTGACATTTATTGAAGTTCCATCTCGTACATGAGAACTCTACAAACAAGCTGTAACATACTGTTATCAGGATATGTTGTCACAGATTAGGTCATGGCAAAGAATACTTCAACATAGATCCCCCACAACAAATGGGCAAAATTGTCACCACAATTACTTTCTTTATTATCATGGCCGTCAATAGAATTATTTTTGTTAAAAAAGGATACGTTTGGACTGCAGACTAACATAGGTCTTGGAGTGTGTTTGTGTATATATATATATATATATATATATATATATATATATAATCTACTGGCGGTCGCCAGTAGATAGTTATAGTTAGGACCACGTTTCCATGGGAAAAGCATTTTTTCATGTGCTTATAACTTTGGCGTCGTTTGACGAATCTTTACAAAATTTCCCAAAAAGTTTCTCTTTTTTGATCAGCTCCTTCCTTGAAATTTTGGGGGTGATTGGTCAGGAGGGGGGCTGAGAAAAAAAGGGGGGGTCCCAAAACGTGTTTTCTCAATGCATTTTCCATAGGAAACTTTAGACTAGGCTACAACTGCTGAACAGAATTATGCCAAATTTGGCAGGGAGAAAGGTCTTGGTCCATAAAGCACACTTTTGTTTAATTGGTGTAAATCTGTTCAGTAGTTTTTGAGAAATATAAAATTTGACAGATATCGACATTTGGGAATTCTGACATCTGATTGGCTGAGGGGTTACGAGCACGAGCTTGCGGCTGATTGGCTGTGAACGGTTGCAACTAGGAAGTGTTGGCAGCCATTTTGTGATTCAGTCCGTCAGCTCGCATCTCTTAGTCTACAAGCCATCGGGTCCGTAGTTCTACCTCTGCGAGACAACACTGAAAATATACCGCAGCTTTGTCTGTGCGAGATACCTTTTTCACGGTCCCTCTCCCCACATCACCGGCTCGCCGCTCGCTCCCCACATCACAGGAAACCAGGACCTCGGTATATTGTGGTGTACCAAAACCACGCCTCAGTACACAGAAACCCCTATCCTTCTAGCTATAGTATCTTATTCGTTCTCCGTACTACAGCGGAGCTACGAATGATTAGATATCCTAGAATAATGCGACTCAGGTCCTCTCAGAATTTGTGGGAACAAGATACTCTTTCGCTTAGACACTCATACCTGTTCACAATGTGAGTAACCAGAGACTTTCTATCGTTCAAAAGTTTTATTTCAACTAACGAGCTCTGTAATGTAGTACACGTGCTAAGGTGAGGAAAGAAATGCATTTAAACAATACAATCAGCATAGTTTCAATTGCATAAATTATGAATGGGGAAAGTATATTATAATGTCAGTGGATTAAGCCATATAGCGCTCACCACCCTCCCCATGCTACGAGCTATGTTTATTATATCCGTGGAAGACCTCTGGGCTTGGACAGCGGAACCCCCTACCTCAAGTCTTATATGATAGGATTTACATCTCCGGACAAGCACAGCTCTTCCTCGGGAAAGATTGTTCTCCAAGTGTGTGTAATTTGCATCCTGTGCAATATTAAAAGCGCTCGAAATTTCAGAAGCGGAGGTCTGTTCCACGTTATGTCTATATGTACGTGGGTCGGGCCAAAGCTGAATAACCTGCAATGTTGTTTTCTGGTCTTGAACACGGTGTACAGACGAGAACTCAGTGCACAGCAGAAATAGTGAAAGGCAGACAGTTCCCATGCGAAGCAGCGAAAACAGAAGTGTTCACGAGAACCAATGCATTTAGAGTTGTGTGGAAAAAGCGGCTAAAATGGCTGTGATGCAAGATGCAAACTCATGCTAACTTAGCAACGTTTGTTGGCACTTCCTAACCTCCATGAAACCCTCCCCTTTGGGTGGTCCTACGCACAGTGAGCAAAGTAGAACACAGAGTCCAAAAAGTCAAGAAGAGCAGATATCCAATATAGGAAAATGAAATAGGCGAAGAATGTCAACAGGGTTGAAAAGAGAAAAATTTAATAATACCATGGTGAGAGAGAAAAAAAAAAAACCCCATGTGGCACCGCCAAATTAATCCATCAGTGTGTAAGAGCAGTAAGTTGCAACAGCTTCCAACAGTAAATCATTATTTTCGTCTGAAAAAGTAGATGCCATCCAATTCAGCAATTCGAAGGAGCAAAGGTAGTCATTAATTATCGGTGCTTCCAGCACCATAGCAGGGCAACTTGCGTGGTACTCGATGTAACTCTGTTGCAGGAAATCATGTGCAGCCATACATACATCCCACTGAGCTAGCACACCAAGTGCAGCAGCACATGCCATGAAACCAATACCGGAACATTCACGCTCATGATTCACCAAAGGGTTCACCAGGAAAGGAAAATCCGGGTCAGGCGACTCTGTGTTTGTGAGGCATAGATCCAACGCCCATTGGAAGGGACAGGACATGCATGAGAACCTGGTTGGATACAAATATACCAGGGATAGCGGAAAGACAAATTGTAAGCCACGCTGAGAGTGGCCAGCGGCAAGGTACCATAACAGTCAAGCATGTGGTTGCAAAGTAGCTGTAGTAGGGCTGGGTTGTGAACGAGCACAGGTGGAGCAGCCATTTCTGAGCATGCAGATCAAGAGGAAAAGTCCGGCAGCCAAAGCTAGTCGAAGTGGCAACCCACCAAAAACACTAGAGAAAATAGAATAAATGAAAGCAGGGATCACACCAAAAATAGTTTGAAAAGATGTTACAAGGCCGGATCCCACAAGCTTAAAAAAATGCGCCTGTCCTATTGTATGCAAATCATTGAAAATAGAATGAATTAGCTCACCAAAATGTTGTGGGAGATGAGTGTTTAAAAGATTATGAACTTCTGTTCTAGTGTTGGCCACCTGCAGGACATAAGTCTCACGGGCAGAAGTGAGAGAAACTTCTTTCTGAGACAATAAGGCTCTTATTCGGCTCAGCTTGTCGAACTCTGCCTTCAAGGTCGGCATGGAAGGCCAAATCGAGGTATCGAAACTCCCCTGTGAGGGAGGAAACAGCACGGTTTTACGGAATATCTTTTAAGATGCCGCAGCATTTTACATTATTCACGAAAAAATAACTGCCATTACACAACATTGTTTTGTCTGTTGTTGATATTGTATAGGATGATGTATCTGTGTTATATCATGGTCAGAACCAATTGCGGCTCACGGCTATGCCTTTAGAAACCAGTCCATCGTCTCGCAGCTCTTTGCCAGCGAGCCGTTGGGCCCACAGCTCTACCTCTGTGAGCCAGCCCGTTAGCTCGTAGCTGTGTCTCTGCTAGCAGGCCCATCGGCCTGTTGCTCTCCCTCTGTGAGTCAGACCACAGCTGTCCCTCTGCGAGCCAGTACGCTGCTGTGCCTTTGCGAGCCGACGGCCCGTAGCTCTCCCTCTGCGAGCCGATCTATATATTCACTGAAAAAACCATAGGTTTTACAGGCGGTATAGTTAGAAATTAGCATTTAAAAAACAGTTGAAATTCACTGAAAAAACCATAGGTTTTACAGATGTTATAGTTAGAAATTTGCATTTAAAAAAACAATGAAATTCACTGAAAAAACCATAGGTTGCAGAGGCGTTATAGTTAGCTGGACATTTCACACGTACAAAACCAGAGAAATTCCACCGTTATAGTTAGTTCAGCTAACTATAACTCGCGCCCCCGCAATGCACTGCTCATGACATCACATATTACATCATTCATGGCATGGTCAGTGACATCACTGATGACTTCACTGATGACATTATCCACATGAAAATCTGATGCACCTCTTCACAGTCTAATATAACCTTTGATACATCCACTGCAAAATACAGAAAACCAATTTCGAAATTGATAACATACCAGTTACAACATACGCACTCACTGATTACTAGGTCTAGACACACATCTACTCATTCATCCAAACAATCACTCATACACGCAGTCACTCATAAATACAATACTATCATATGCACTCATACACCTATACAGACAATGACACACCGCTACTCATCCATGCAGTTACTCACACACCCACTTAGTCATGCAAAGAATCTATCACAGTCCCATTTACTCACCTATACAATTATATACACACCACCTCACTTATTCATACAGATAGTAATACATACTTACTCTCTTATATAATCACTGATACAAGTACACACTCATCCATACACTCACTCTTGCATATAGTTGTTTATATACACCATCACTCACATATACTGCCTTTAACATATGTAGTTACTTGGACATGTACTGAGACATCCATTCACTCAACAACACACTCATACAGACACTCACCCACCCATACAGCTGTTTCCATATGCACTCTTGAACCCATACACCCAGTGAAATAACTGTCCTATTGTATGCAAATCATTGAAAATAGAATGAATTAGCTCACCAAAATGTTGTGGGAGATGAGTGTTTAAAAGATTATGAACTTCTGTTCTAGTGTTGGCCACCTGCAGGACATAAGTCTCACGGGCAGAAGTGAGAGAAACTTCTTTCTGAGACAATAAGGCTCTTATTCGGCTCAGCTTGTCGAACTCTGCCTTCAAGGTCGGCATGGAAGGCCAAATCGAGGTATCGAAACTCCCCTGTGAGGGAGGAAACAGCACGGTTTTACGGAATATCTTTTAAGATGCCGCAGCATTTTACATTATTCACGAAAAAATAACTGCCATTACACAACATTGTTTTGTCTGTTGTTGATATTGTACAGGATGATGTATCTGTGTTATATCATGGTCAGAACCAATTGCGGCTCACGGCTATGCCTTTAGAAACCAGTCCATCGTCTCGCAGCTCTTTGCCAGCGAGCCGTTGGGCCCACAGCTCTACCTCTGTGAGCCAGCCCGTTAGCTCGTAGCTGTGTCTCTGCTAGCAGGCCCATCGGCCTGTTGCTCTCCCTCTGTGAGTCAGACCACAGCTGTCCCTCTGCGAGCCAGTACGCTGCTGTGCCTTTGCGAGCCGACGGCCCGTAGCTCTCCCTCTGCGAGCCGATCTATATATTCACTGAAAAAACCATAGGTTTTACAGGCGGTATAGTTAGAAATTAGCATTTAAAAAACAGTTGAAATTCACTGAAAAAACCATAGGTTTTACAGATGTTATAGTTAGAAATTTGCATTTAAAAAAACAATGAAATTCACTGAAAAAACCATAGGTTGCAGAGGCGTTTTAGTTAGCTGGACATTTCACACGTACAAAACCAGAGAAATTCCACCGTTATAGTTAGTTCAGCTAACTATAACTCGCGCCCCCGCAATGCACTGCTCATGACATCACATATTACATCATTCATGGCATGGTCAGTGACATCACTGATGACTTCACTGATGACATTATCCACATGAAAATCTGATGCACCTCTTCACAGTCTAATATAACCTTTGATACATCCACTGCAAAATACAGAAAACCAATTTCGAAATTGATAACATACCAGTTACAACATACGCACTCACTGATTACTAGGTCTAGACACACATCTACTCATTCATCCAAACAATCACTCATACACGCAGTCACTCATAAATACAATACTATCATATGCACTCATACACCTATACAGACAATGACACACCGCTACTCATCCATGCAGTTACTCACACACCCACTTAGTCATGCAAAGAATCTATCACAGTCCCATTTACTCACCTATACAATTATATACACACCACCTCACTTATTCATACAGATAGTAATACATACTTACTCTCTTATATAATCACTGATACAAGTACACACTCATCCATACACTCACTCTTGCATATAGTTGTTTATATACACCATCACTCACATATACTGCCTTTAACCCCTTCCATGCTCATGACGGAACGGTTCCGTCATGAGCCACGGTTGAGCTGTGCTCATGACGGAACCGTTCCGTCATGGTCCCGCCCGCGCTCGAACCCTTCAGCACCGCGGCGGAATTCGCCCAGCGCTGAAGGGGTTAACATATGTAGTTACTTGGACATGTACTGAGACATCCATTCACTCAACAACACACTCATACAGACACTCACCCACCCATACAGCTGTTTCCATATGCACTCTTGAACCCATACACCCAGTGAAATAACCATTCACACATCTATGCAGTCACACACCTCCCACACACACCTCCCACACACCTCCCACCCACCCACACACACCCCACACACCCACACACACACTCAGTCTCCCATACAAATACTCCGGCAAACAAGCAATAACCCATTTAGACACTCATGTACCTACTAACCAACCCATGTAGCAGTTTACACAACAACAGACAGACTGATAGACATTCACACAGTTTAGTCACTAACCGATGCATTCAGTAAGACACGTTTAATCACTCACTTATACAATCAGTCGCACATCTGCTAAATCGTCCATCCAGACACTTATACACCCACTTATTCTTCAATACACCTTGGTATATATATAAAACATATTAAAACTTTGCAGAAACACACAGTCACTGGATGATGTCATCAGTGTTGTCATTTGAGATGTCATCAGTGATGTCACTGACCATGCCATGAATGATGTAATATGTGACGTCCTGAGCAGTGCATTGCAGGGGCGCGAGTTATAGTTAGCTGAACTAACTATTAGGGTGGAATTTCTCTGGTTTTGTACGTGTGAAATGTCCAGCTAACTATAATGCCCCTGCAACCTATGTTTTTTTCCGTGAATTTCAATGGTTTTTTTAAATGCAAATTTCTAATTATAACGCCTGTTAAACCTATGGTTTTTTCAGTGAATATATATATTATCTACTGGCGGTCGCCAGTAGAAAGTTATAGTTAGGACCGAGTTTCCATAGGAAATCTGAAAATTCTATTTTGAATAACTTTGGCGCCGGTTGACGAATCCTCTCGAAATTTTCCAAACTAATGGGGCGCTCCGCTCAGCTCCTACCCTGAAAGTCTCGGAGTGATTCGTCAAGCGGGGGCTGAGAAAAAAGGTACAGCCCGAACGGCTGAACAGAATTACTTGAAATTTGGCAAAGAGGTAGTCCTCAGGTCAGGCATGTGCCTTTTGCATATATGGTGTCAATCTGTTCAGTAGTTCCTGAGAAAATTGCAGTTAAAAGTACATAAATATCTATAAGTATCATAAATATCTATAAGCGCGCACCGTGCGCGCACCATAACGTGCGCGAGCGTAATTCTGATTGGTGGTTACATGTCAGTCAACATTCGAAACGGTCGAAATCAGGAAGTGTCGACCGCCATTTTGTGTGTTTTGTGTGTGACAGTGAAAAAGAAAGGTGGAGAACGTGAAAAGGGGGCAGGGTAGAGAGTTCCTGCCCCCCTAGCCTGTGTCAGGGGGTCCCTGAAGGACCCCGAAGGCTGAAATTTTTTTTTTTCTTCAAAAAATCGCAGGCTGCGCGCACGGTGAAAAACCTTAAAAAAAAAACATTTTAAACGAGCCATTCCATATTACAGGATACAGTCAATCTATAACTATATACATAGGTAGCTTATTGTAAAATAAATGTATAAAAAATATAATAAAACATACATAACTTAGCATTCAAAAAATCTTACAAATTCACTTAAAAACCGTAGGTTTCACACACGTTATAGTAAGGAATTAGCATTTAAAAAACCTTGCAAATTCACTTAAAAAACCATAGGTTTCACACATGTTATAGATAGCTGGACATTTCACTCGTAAAAAACCATTGAAATTCCCCCGTTATAGTTAGTTCAGATAACTATAACTCGCGCGACCGCCACTCTATCACAAGGATGATGTCATCAGTGATGTCATGAGTGATGCCACTGACCATGTCATGAGTGATGTAATATGTGACGTCATGAGCAGTGGATTGCGGGCGTGCGAGTTAGTTAGCTGAACTAACTATAACGGGGGAATTTCAATGGTTTTTTACGAGTGAAATGTCCAGCTAACTATAACCTGTGTGAAACCTATGGTTTTTTAAGTGAATATATATATAT
The DNA here is from genome assembly GCF_964204655.1 of Triturus cristatus. Lineage (NCBI taxonomy): Eukaryota > Metazoa > Chordata > Amphibia > Caudata > Salamandridae > Triturus > Triturus cristatus. Next base: position 428,017,455 of record NC_140595.1, read on the forward strand.
ATATATATATATATATCATGATTCTGTCTAGTAACAATTCAATACAATGAATTATTACTTGAAAAGAGATTAAAAGTAGTCCTTTTTCTGCTCAATTTATGTGAGAAAATGAAAGAAAGCCACACCATTTTTAAGTGAGAAACAATCTATTTTCATCAGGAGAACATATTATATATCACATAAGGGTGTTCCCAAGGGTGAGCAATGGCGGTGCAGTGCTCGTGAAGGTGACATGGTGTAATGCAGACCAATATTAAATAGCGAGAAAGCCACAAAAGTTTGTTGATAAATAATGTACACTATATGTCTATAGACAAACAGTTAACTCAATGTTCTGCCCATTTGTAATCCCAATAAATCAATTATTTAATTATGCAGGTGTCTGTTTTGACCCATTTGGGTATGATTTTGAGTCATGTTTTCATAGGGACAAACAAAGGTAATCAAAAGAAAAGTGTACCTCAAGTGTTGAAGTAAGTATTGGTGACCTGTGCTTATTATGTTATCAGGTAGGGAGGATCAGATAAGTACCCTTAATTAAGTCAGGACTCATTGGAATGAGGTCCTACAATATATACAGAGGCTAGAATCAATAATTGATAGTGCAGCACCAATCTGTATCGGCTATTACCAGTGGTAATTACTTACGAACTGCTGTGTCAGTATCTGAGAACAAGGTCCTAGGCTATACTTTGTAGCTATAAGAAAATTGATAAACTTACACCATCTCAGTAGACAATTATTGATCTAAAACAGTGCCACCATGGCTGGTTGCGTGCTGGTTGAGACTGTATATGTGTCCATAGACCACATAAACATGCACGAAGTGAAAACTAACATATCAACAGAATTTATTGGCCCTCATTGTCAAGCTCAATGAGGGCCCAATAATCCTACTGTCTAATCCAAGTAATACCTTCAGTTCACAAAGTGCATGTGATCACTAATTTAAACCAAGTAGTAGAGTTAATTGTAGGTCTTAGGGTAAGCAGCCTGTCTGTGGCCTGGGTTGTTTTAAGAAATGTTCTGAGGGTTTGGGAAAATGTCAATATAACGATTAAAGTTAGGACTAGAAGAGAAACACACATTGTTTTGTAGGGGATTCATAGTCAGATATGTTGTGTGGTTGGAGATTACATTTAGTACAGGGCATAGTCAGGACTTAAAGATCAACTAAATTGATGCCAAGCAGTCTTTGTAGCTAGATGCTGCCCCCTGGAGACACCTGTGTTAATAGTTTAGACCACATGCTCTTACTTAGGCTGTCTGTTTTATGTTGAACCTTCAGACTAATGTTTATGCTTCAAATGATCTGAATTGAGTGTAAAGTCAATAAATACCTTTGCAACTGAGTTTTTTTTTTTTTTTTACCTTCATTGCATGTTTTTGTTCTAGGGCTCTGAAGAGACTATTCGAGTGGTATCAATGGACAAAGACTACCACGTGGAGTGCTATCACTGTGAGGTGAGTAGACGTTTTTCTTGTCTTCTAAATACTCTCAAAATGTAGTATTCAAATTAATATGTTGATCCTTTGTCATTTGAAATGGTCAGCTGCATATTAGGCAGTACATAACGATAATCTGATTAGGATATCATTATCTCATCTTCAACGTGTATTGGCAAAGCCAGCAGGTCTGCTGTTGGCCACTAGTCTTTTGGCTTCGGTAATGCTCGTTTTATAATGGTTTTGGTAAAACTTTGTTTTGGAGTGTGGGCATAGTTACTGGGCCCACACCAATATAAAAGAAAATACTGGCTAAAAGCAAAACATTTTTCGGTCTCAAAAAACACACATTGCTATAGTAGTGTCTGGCTGATCGGGACTGTTTTATATCTGAATAAGCAGAATGGGAAAGGAGACTGGTGTCCCTTACTGTGAGGTTAGCTGATGTTTGAGGTAGGCTAACCCATAGCCCGATGCTGTGTACTGTAGGGGCAGGACTAATATGTGGAGGACACAACATTCCAATGGATGAAGATTGCTGGTTAATGGCCCCAAAAATTGTGTATATGCGTGCGTTTGTGTATATATATATATATATATATATATGTATATATGTGTGTATATATATGTGTATATATATGTGTATATATATATATATGTATGTATATATATATATATATGTATGTATATATATATGTATATATGTGTATATATAT